>NW_016804704.1:1255983-1299986 GCF_001698545.2 Rhinopithecus bieti
TGGCGGCGGGCGGCGTGAGCGGCCGGGACGCAGGATGCACTCCGAGGGTGCGGCCCCCGGGCCGGCGGCGCCGCTGTGCGGGGCGCTGAGCCTGCTGCTGGGCGCGCTGCTGGGCAAAGGTAAGGCCGGGGCGGGTGCCTGGCGCGCCGACGCATGCGAACTTCCCGATTCCGGGGTGGCTCGGGGTGAGGGCAGCCGAAGCGAGGGGTGCGGCGGGGGCCTTGGTGGGGGCGCGGGTCCCACCAAGAGCGCCTCTGCGGATGCCGAGCCGCCCCTAATCCAGAAGGGCGCTCCCAGCTGGGCGCCAGGATCCGGGCAAGTTAGGCTGTTACCGAGTCCCGAATCTCCCACTCCGGACCCCCCGACCCAGAGCTGCCCGACGGATGAGGAGGGGGCGTGGCTGAGGGACACGGTGTTTGTTCCCCATCCCTGAGTTCCGTAGGGACCTGCCCCAGGCCCAGCACAGTCACCCTGTGGAACTGGTGTCCAGGGGAGGGTCTCCGCTCTGTGCGCACCTTCCTCCCGGCTGTGTGCTCCCTATCCACAACTCCCCATCCACAGCTTCAGCGCTGTGGGGCTGGTGCTCCAGAAGGGAAGGCCCGGTTCTTTGCATCCCCTTTCCTCAACCGCTAAGGTCTCGGTGCTGGCCCTAGAGGAACGCGCACCCATCGCGCAGCTCACCGGGGACCCCAGCATGGCAGAAACCAGGGGCTCTCTGTGGGCTCCTTCAAATGAGTCCTCTGTGGTTTGGGAGCGCGGATGGGGAGGTTGGGTGCACCCCTTGCGATGGGAACTAGCTCACCAGCGGTCCTGTCCGTAGCTATTTCACCTCAGTGTCCTCTTCTCTACAATGGGAGTGGCGGCCCTGCTTTGGGTTGCAGGAATTTAAAGGCGCTAACGTATGGCGCCCGCAGGGCTCACAAAAGGTAGCCGTGTGGTTATTTCGACCTTTATTATTACGTGCGTGTGCAGCCGAGTGGCCGCGCGGATCCGGCGGCGGGAAGGGCGGGTAGAGGCGGTCTCCGGCCCCAAGAGCCGCGGGGCAGGCAGGGAGGAAGGCCTCGGCTCTGCCAGGGACAGCAGCTGCCCGAGTCCCGGGGCGCGTCCAGGACGTAGGAAAAGGAGAGCGTCGCTTTCCTGCTGCCTGCGCCCTGGCGAGGGTCTCGGGTTCATTTGGTTAGACAGAAGTGCGCACAAGGGTGCCCTGCGCCTTCGCGTGGCGCCTCGGGTCCGGTATCGGCCCCAAGCTCTGAGCAGAGAACCCTCAAAGCCACCCCTCTCCCGCCTAATGCTCTGAGGCTGAGCTAGAAATGCATTGAGAGGCAAGTTGTCATGGATGTTTAAAAGTAGCGTTTGCTTTTCAAAAGTCATTCCGCACCACCTGAAAATCCAGAAAAATCTACTTTCCTTGAGGCTGCGCTTGCCCAGATACACCAACCAGACAAGTTTGCTATGTTTTATGTAAGTGTTCCTTTCTTCTAAGAGCTCCAGGTAGAGAGGAGGGTGGGGTGAGAGAAGAGGGAAAGGGGGGGCAAGTCGGGGTGGGGGAGTAGGAGAGGGAGGCACTTTTCTATTTTATTTGAAAGAGTCAACAGTCACAATCTGGTGCCTGAATCCTGCTGTTAATTAGCTCTAGGTTCCAGCGCTTCTAGCATTCAGTTTTCCTGGATGCAAAGTGGCCATTGAAGAATTCCCTTCCCAACCTACCTCCCGGCAGTTTTTTTGATGATAAAATGACTGAATGGGTAGAAAGCACTTTGCAGAGGAAGGCGGTGCCAATTGAGCAGGGCGTGACCGACCTCCTCCGGGTTTTCGCCCCTTGCCCTTGAGAGCCTTTAACCAAGCGAGGACGCTGGATGTTCCCTTTAAAGCAAGTGTGGACTGTTCTTCATTAAGGCTTGTATTCTGTGTGTGTGTGTGTGTGTGTGTATCCAGAGGATTTTACTTTTGATTAAGAGGGTGGCTGTTACAGATGTCCATGTGTTCAGTGCTGGGGGCAGTGATTTGGCTGGAAGGGCAACTGGCACTGGATTTGAAGCTGATATTTGCACAGCAAGGGAAAGTACTGAAAACCAGGGACACAGCGAAGCCCCACCCCTATCCCGAACCGCCCCTGCCCTCTAGCTAAGTGCAACCTTGATTTGGTGGGGCTTTCTTTCCCTGCTTTTTGCCTTACAAAGTTCACCACGTGATTTGGGGGTGCATAAGGGCCTGCAAGTTATCATCTGCAAAATGCATTTTCCCTTTGTTTCTCATGATCAAAAGCAGCAGTTCATTCCCCCCTCGGATTCCTCCACACGTAAAGCGTTTGCACCGTAAGATACCTTCTAGAGAGGAAAGTTTTCTGACCTTGTTTACATTTCTGCTGTCTTAAAAAAAAAAAAAAAAGCCATCTCTGTCTCTTCCTGCACACGGATTTAAGTGCTGATTTCTGGAATCCTTGAAACCACTGATTAATTTTTAATACCAATTGTCTGTTTATTTTTGACTGTGGATTTAGAGGCTTTGCAATTTGTCAGGGTTCGGAAAAGGCAGAATTGTTCTTGGGCGGTTCCATAAATAGGACAGGGCATTGAAAGAAAGAAATCTTTTCCTAAGATTTAAGACTTGGGCTGAGGCAGGAGAGACAAAACATCCTTGAATTAGAGGTTGATGTCTTGTGCCTGTGTAAAGCCAGTGGAAGGGCGGTGCCAGGCTGAGATGCTCTCAGAAGTTTAGTGATGGTTATTAGTCACATATGAGACCTTCTGGGAAGGTTATGTGGGACCACAATGTCTTTTCTGAAATCTGTGGGGGCAAATGTATTTCAAGATTCAGAATTATTGAGATCTTTGAATTACAAGAGAGAAGGAAAGATAGAAAAATAGAGGCATAAAGTCGTATGCTTGTGGGGTATGGCACCCTTAGCCTTCGTCTGGAGTTGCAGCCTGTACTTGCATATCATGCTGACTTTGTGTGCAGTGTATGAGTCTTTACATAAAAAAGGATAATAAGACCCCAAATAGCTGGACTTCAGATCAGTGTTGGCCACTGAATGAATTAAATACAACCAACCAGCCAAACCTTGGGATTATCAGTGCTTTAGGGGTTTTGGGTTTCTGGTAAGAGACTTAGGGTCTATAGCAGGGATGAGAAATAGGAGGATGTCATCAGGGTGGAGAAGCCCCTCACAGCTTACCCACATTCATGCTAACACCAAAGAATGATGCTCATGTCTTGTCCTGCATACACTTACAACATGTGTACACTTAGCACAGACACATAGATTTTCTTTTCATCCTTGTCCCTTCTTATCCCTCAAGTCAAAATTCCTCACTGTGTTTCCGCCTCTTAATAGTTATTGCAACTTCTTGGAAATCATTCTATTAAACGATCAGATCTGAATGTGTCCTGTTATAGTTCTTTCCTCTATACCCACACTTCTTGACTATGCTTGCAAACTTCAGGACCTGCAGACAACTACTGTTTTATCCATACAATTTTGTTTAAAGGTTCCTGACATTTAAAAATTGTGAGAGTTGGTCGGGCGCAGTGGCTCACACCTGTAATTCCAGCACTTTGGGAGGCAAGAGGCGGGTGGATCACTTGAGGTCAGAAGTTCAAGACCAGCCTGGCCAACATGGTGAAACCCCATCTCTACTGAAAATACAAAGATTAGCTGGGTGTGGTGGCGGGGGCCTGTAATCCCAGCTGCTTGGGAGGCTGAGGCATGAGAATCATTTGAACCTTGGAGTTGGAGGTGGCAGTGAGGCAAGATCACGCCTCTGCGTCCAGCCTGGTTGACAGAGTAAGACTCGGTCTCAAAATAATAATAATAAAAATAAAATAAAATGAAATGAAAAGAAATGGGAACATTCACATAAAAAAATTAGGATTTCCACAATGTGTACATATATCAAGTCATCGTGTTGTACTCTGTAACTGTATACATATTTTATCTGTCAATTATAAAAAAGATTTTATTTCTAGTTTGCTAGAAGTTACATATAGAATTTTATCAAATGCTCTTTTGCATCTACTGAGATGATCAAATAAGTTTTCTCTTTCATTATGAAAAACAAATTAGGATTTCTAGCTTCTCTCAAAAGTGTCGATAGTCTGCCCATCTTGGGTGTAATTTCTTTTATGGCTACCTTGTGCCGAAGCTGAGCAGGGGTGTTCTCCTCTGGAGCATGTGTTTATTCAGGTCCTCTCTTCCTCTGCTCGCTCGCCTGGCCCTTCCCTTAAGCAGCTGAGTTTTGCTTCAACCTCTTCTTCGTTCATCTCACTGTTCACTGTTAGCTTAATCACAAGGGTGGCTACAGTCACGCAGAGAAGAGCTCAGCACTCTCAATTATATTAGTAGTTAACACCTCTATGAGCAGAGGTTAAAACAAAGCCTTTGGAGGTATTAGATATTTCATACATGCATAGTCATAAAAAGCAAGGTTAATAAAAATGTATATTAATTGAAGTGAAGGAGAGTATTACTGAATTAATGGAATAAATGGAACATCTGATTGATAGAACATTTTTACAGCCATCTACTTTGTTTAAAAGCCGGACTTATTAAAATATAATTTGCACACAATAAAATTCACCTCTTTGAGTGTATAGTTTGAAGTTTCGACAAATGCAGACAGTCACGTAAACATCACTAGGATTGTGGTATAGAACATGCCCATTACTCTCCAAAATTTCTATTTGCCTTTGTAGCCTCCTCCTTCCTCTACCTCCAATCCTGGCAACCACTGATTTGCTATTTGTCTCTAGAGTTTTACCTTTTTCAAAGTGTCATAAAAACAGGATCATGCAGTATGCAGCTTTTGGACCCACTTTCTTCTACTTAACAGGATGCATTTGATAGTCACCTATGTATCAATAGTTTGTTCCTTTTCAATGCTGAATGGCATTCCACAGTTTATTTATTTCATACTGAAAAGACATTAAAATTGTGCCAGTTTTGGGTAATTATGAAGAATGTTGCTATAAATATTCACTAACAAGTCTTCATGCAAACATATATTTTCATTTCTCCTAAGTAACTAGCTAGGATTGGGGTTGCTACTTTGTATGGGGACAGTATATATGACTTCATAAGATATTGCAAACTCTTTTTAAACATAGTTTTAGCAGTTTGCATCCCTATCAGCCATGTATAATAGTTCGTTTGTATCTTCAGCAGCATTTGGTATTATCCATTTTGTTTTTATTTTGTTTAGTCATTCTGATAGGTGTATAATAGGCATTTCTTTGAGGTTTTTTAATTTTTGCCCTCATGACTAATAATGTTGAACATTATTTCTTGTGCTTAATTGCCATGCTTATGTTGTCTTTGGTGAAATATCTTTTCAAATATTGTACCCACTTTTTACTGATTATTTTCCTGTTATGATTTTTGAGAGTGCTTTATATATTCTGAATGCAAGGCCTTTGTCAGGTAAGTGTTTTACAGATAGTTTCTCCCAGTATGTGTCTTTGGAACAGCAGAGGTTTTACATTTTAATGATGTTTAGTTTATTAATATTTTCTTTTAGTTATTGGGTTTTTGGTGTCACATCTAAGAAAGCTTTGCCTAACTCAAGGCTGCAATGATTCCTTAAATGTGTATAGTGTTGTTCAGGTCTTCTATATTCCTACTGACCTGTTTGTTCTGTCACTTATTGAGAGAAGAGTATTGAAGTCTCCAACTATGTTATGGTTTTGTCTATTTTTTTATTTTAGCTCTGACAGCTTTTGTTTCATGTATTTTGAACACTGTCTTAGGTACATACTTAGGATTTTTTGTTGTTGTTGTTAAATCAATCCACTTCTATGTAATGTCTTTCTTTATCCTTAGAAATATTTCTTGTTCTATAATCTATTTTATCTGATATTAATAAAGCCACCTCAGCTTTCTTTTATTGGTATTTTATGGTAATGTCTTTTCATCTTTTACTTTTAGCTTGGTCTTTATGTGTAATGTTGGTTGTTTATAGGCAGCATAGAGTTGGGTTTCACTTGTTTATCCAGTCTGATAATCTCTGTCTTTTAAGTATAATGTTTAGACCACTTATATTTAATGTAATTATTCATCAATTTGTATTAAGATCTACTATTTTGCTCATTGTTTTCTTTATGTTCCATCTGCTCTTTATTCTTCTTTACCTCTTTCCCTACCAGCTTTTATGTGGAGTACTTTTTATGATTCCATTTTATCTCCACTACTGGTTTATTATTTATACTTCTTTTTAAATTTTAGTCATTGCTCTATGGCTTAAAAAATACATTTTTAATTAATCATTACTTGCATTCAAATTCTGTTACAGTGCTTTGTACGCTATATAGGAAATTTACAGTGCTTTGTACGCTATATGGGAAATTTACAACAGTATATTCCTTATACTGTTTTCCTCTACTGTATTTTCAAGTACATGCACTCACATACCCTAGGTGTGACTAAGAGAACTGTCATTTAAAAATTACCTTTTTGTCTATTAAAGAAGAATAAAAATTGTATTAACGGTGTTGCTTTTGTGTCTAAGTGGGTACTTCTCACGTTCTTAAAACCAGTTTCTCTTCAAGATGTTATTCTCCTACCTGTGCACTGAGCTTCCTTGTTTTATATGCCTTTAGGAACTTAGAAGTTGCTGCATTCAAGGAGAAAACAAATGTGAAATACAACCCATCTGGAGTCTAAATCAGCAAAATTTCCAAGACAATGGATTCTAGTTACTCTCCCAGAGAGACTGATTTCTTGTCTACTGCAATGTGTACATATTTTTTTTTCCTGATTAAGGATGTTCTTAATGATGTGTTAGGAATGTTGAGTTTACACTTGCAGATGGCTGGGATCCTAAAGCCACCCAAAGACTTAATATAGAAGACCATGTCGTTTCTATGTATAACATTTTTTTCTTTCTTCTCTCAACACCTTCATCTTGCCAGCAACATGGTGAGTTATCACTTACGGACTAATTAGGAAGGCTCAGTGTCATAGAAACAAAAGCTTAAGTTTGAGCTTCTGTTCTACCAGTTCCTGGATGAATTGGTCAGAAGTCTTTGGTTATTAGCAACAGAAGCATCTTAATACCTTACTTGCTTATTACTAAGTAATAAGAGATTGGAAGCTCTTGACTCCAGAGAAAGTGGAAGGACAAGATTTCCTGTGAGCAGGAAGCTGCCAGGTGCTGGGTTCCTGTGGCTATAATTGTCTGACTTCTTTAGGGTACCATGGTTGGAAAACAGGAACCATTTTACTTATTTTTGTCTCAGTGCTCATGTTTTAGATTCCAAGATGAAGGAAGCCCATACCTTGGCTAAACTTTTCACCTGGGTAAACTTTAAAAAATACCAATCCCCAGGCCTTATCCCAAACCAATGGAATCAGGCTCTTTGGTAGGGATGGAGTAGGGGTGAGTATAGAGGCAGGGCTGATCAGTTTTACTGTTTAAAAGCTCTGCAGGTGATTCTAACTGTCAGGGATGCACACAGAGTGCGTAGGCCCATCTCTATCTAGAAAGGTATAAGACGGCCTCATTAATAGTTCCATCATTTTGTATCCAAGGGGAAAGGATTTTCCTCCCAGAGAAAAACTGAAGGGCTGTTACTAAAAGAAGATGAGATGGATGCTGGATGAAAAATCAACCGATGTTCATTCCACTGGCCCTAAGACCAAGTGTATGTAGTGAAAAAACAAAGGACAGCTTTTCTGAGCCTCAGTTTTGTTTTCTAAGTTAGGGTTCCCCAACCCTCTGCTCATGGTTTGTACCGGTCCATGGCCTGTTAGGAGCCAGGCTGCAGAGCAGGAGGTGAGTGATGGATAAGTGAGCAACGCTTCCTCTGAATTTACAGCTGCTCCCCATCGCTCACATCACTGCCTGAGCTCCGCCTCCTGTCACATGAGCGGCAGCATTAGATTCTCATAGAAGTGTGAACCCTATTGTGAACGGTGCATGCCAGGGACCTAGGCTGCATGCTCCTTATGAGAATCTAATGCCTGATGATCTGTCACTGTCTCCCACTATGCCCCAAGATGGGATGGTCTAGTTGCAGGAAAACAAGCTCAGGGCTCCCACTGAATCTACATTATGGTGAGTTATGTAATATTTTTTATATATTACAATGTAATAATAATAGAAATAAAATGCACAATAAATGTAATGTGTTTGCATCATGCTGAAACAATCTCCCCACCCCCGGTCCGTTGAAAAATTGTCTTCCACAAAATTGGTCCCTTTTGCCAAAAAGGTTGGGGACCTCTGTGCTAAGAAGGGATAATGACTATTTTATAGGATGGTTGACAACATTTAATGCAAAAGTGGAGTAGAGATACTTAGCATGCTTTATGAGTTTCCAAGGGCTGTTGTAACAAACGGAAGCTAAATGTAACAAAAATTGATCCTCTCACAATTCTGGGGCCAAAAGTCCAAAATCATATGTTGTCAGGGCCATGCACTGTGCTGAGCCCCCAAGGGAGGACCCTTCCTTGCCTCTTCCAGCTTCTCTTGGCTCCTGGCATTCTTGGCTTGTGGCAGCAGCACAGCAATCTTTGCCTCCATCTTCACATAGCCTTCCATTCTAAATGTTCCTTACCTGTCTGTCTTATAAGGATACCGGTCATTGGATTTATAACCCACTATAATCCAGGATGATCTCATTTCAAGATCCTTAACTTAATGACATCTGAAAAGAGATTTTTTTCTTAAGCAAGGACACATTCACAGGTTCTAAGTGGACATTCGCTTTTGGGGCCGTGCAAACTATTGCATGCGGTAAGACTTGGCACATAGTAAAGTTCAATAAATCAGGGCCATCATTATTTGTATTATTAAAGCCATGGAGATGAAGAATCCTCAATACAACACAATGGAAGCCTTACATGGATATTTTTAAACAATAACTGAGAATAATTTAAAACACAAAGCAAAGAAAACAGAACTGTGCATTCAACAATATTGGGGAATAGGAAAAGCTGGTCAAGTGTGAGCTGTTTGTTTATTATAGACCTAAACAGAGAGTCAAAGGTTTATATTCTGAGACATCCCTTGACCACTTCATGCGTAACTACAGCTTAGGCATAATTCCATCTGGCTTAGTGTTAGGATACTCTTGACATGATCTTAAGCACCCCTTCTCCCTCTGAGTTCTCAGAGTCATGAAAACCATCCACAGCAGGCCACATTTCTCTTAGGTTAATTTTTTCTCCCAACTCTACAGTTTCCTTTTTTCATCCTTCTTGCTCAATGAGTCCCTCTGGCCCCATAATTATGTTTGCTTTTGCTGTGTTTCCTCACTCTCTCTGCGGACCCAGATGCTGTAGAAATGTGGATCGAACACTAGCCAGTTTGGCACATGGTATCCTACTAGCAAGTCTTTGAGGCAACAAGGGATTCTCATATTCTCAAAATAAAGGAACTTGAAGAAAACGGCCTCCTGCCTCAACACACACGTGTGCATGCACACACACGCACACAAACCCAATTCTAGGCTAGTTTCTGGTCTTATCATTGAGTTACAGCTTAGTGATGATTTTAAGACAAAACAAACAAACAAAAAAGAAAAAATTCTTATGCCATAAACAAGGTATCCCTGAAAATGTGATTTTTGTCTCCACTGGAAACAGTGAGGTTGGATTTGACACACTGAAGCAGTTTTCCCTGTTTGATGGAAATGTTTTTTGAATATGCACTAAATTATTCAGTTTCTTATTCATGATTTCTCTAGTTACAAATGCCAAAACTTCCAGCTTAAGCAAACCATACCAAAGGAAAAAAAAAAGAAGAAGAAGAAAAAAAAAAAAACCATTAGTTCAGGTAACTGCAAAGTCCAGGTAGACTTCAGGCACAGCTGGATCCAGGAGTCAAGTGATGTCATTGGACAGTTTCTGTTTCTCCCAATTTCTTGGCTCTTCTGTCCTCTTTGCTGTCTTCATTTTGGAGAGGGCATCATTGTCAACAGCAGCTCCAGGCTTATAGTCTGTCCACACAGCATACTCAACTAAAACAAAGTTGATCCAACTAAAAGAAAGTGGCTTCTCACATGTTTGTAGAAAAAGTTGCAGGGGTAGATTTTTGGCGGTCACTGTGGTCTTGGGCCCACTCACTGCTGACTTAAGGGAATGGGGTTTTCTGATTATGCATATCTCAGGCACAGGAATCCTGGGAGCCTGGGGGTGAGGTCACTTCCACTCACACCACTAAGATAGAAGGTGTGATGATGCCCAAACACAGGTGGAGCTGTATCAGAAGATGGGGAATGAATGCCCAGCAGGCAAAACCCTATTCACCAACCAAATGAGCAACACGAAGGGAATCAAAAGCCACTGGGTGGCTGCTTCTCACTGGTGTGCTGCACCTTGTGGGGGCAGCCCACGTGGGAGGTCAGCTCATTTCTCCTGCCTACGCACAAACAACAAAGTCCAGGACATCTCAAGTTAGGAGGGTGACCTTCTTTATCTCCCAGCACATCTCTACTTCTGGGTGGCTTTTCTTCTTTTCTGCTTGTCTTGACCTTCATTCATTCTTCTTTCATTGATATCCATCCATGCAACATCCCTCCAGTAAGAGATGGGCACTGCAATAGTAGCATCTTCTATCGCTGACCTCCTCTTGCAGACAAGGAGACCTTACTTTCAACCTCAGGTGCTCACCCCCAGGACTGTGGGAGCCCTGGGCTGAGTTCCTAAAGCCTGCCAGTTTCTCATGCCGCAGCTGTATACGTTGACCCTAAAAGGCTTGCCCCTCTGGCATCCTGATTTATGAGAACAAAAATCCCAGGGGAAGTCTTTCAGGGCATTTGTTCTGCTCCGGCTCTGTTCCATCTTTCCCACTTCCTAAGTGGTGATAAGCTCTTATCTTCAATTTATGTAAATATTTTGGGTCACTACACAGCCCCAGGTTACCATTTTCTTTGTTTTCTACTTTTTAATTGGAAGCAATGAATTGACTCAGAGAGCAGACTTTTCTCATTTGCCTTCGAACTCAATGTTTTCATCTGTCATGTTCATATCCTATTAACTAAATGACATTTCCTAGCTGCATTCTCTCACTGCCTTCTCCTCGTCAATTGGCTCCCTGGCTGTGTCCTGGCCTTTGACCCCAGCCTGTCTCCCTGTGGCACTGATGCCATGGAGGTGACAGCTGGCAGTGGTTTGGCTGTGTGGTTGCCCGTTAGTTCTGGGTGGGAAGGGGTCCACTCTACCATTCACAGAGGCAAGAAGCCTGCAAACTTCAGCTCCTTACTAATCCCCAGTGGTCAAGGTATCCATGATGGTTAATTTTATGTCTCAACTTGTGTGGGCCACAGTGCCCAGATATTTAGTCAGACTTGATTCTGTGTGTGTGTGTGTGTGTGTGTGTGTGTCTGTCTGTCTGTCTATTTGGGTGAGATTAACAAATTGGTGGATTTTGATAAAACAGGTGACTCTCCATAATGTGGGTAGGCCTCATCCAATGAGTTGAAGGACTGCAGAGATCAAAAGGCTGACCACCCCTAGAAGACAACTTCTTGTCTTCCTTCGAATTGTGCCAGCCAACAGTCTTTGGACGTGAGCTGCAATATTAGATTTTCCTTGGGTCTCCAGCCTGCCAGCCCGCCCTACAGATTTTGGACTTGCCAGACTCCATAATCGCATGAGCCAATACCTTAAAAAAAGTTTCTCTCAGTATATACTCACCCTATTGGTTCTATTTCCCAGGAGAACCCTGACTAAGGGTTCCCAGGCAAAGGGAATTTTGTTTTCTCTCTCAAATATCTCACCTGTCTATTCTCCAAGCACACTCATTATTTTCATTCCTTGAAGGTAATGGATTCCCAGAACTGGCCACATAAAAGTAATAAACTTCAGAGACAGAATTGGTACTGTCTTTTTATTATTATTATTATTATTATTAAATCACTGCTAATCCTCTAGAGACACTGCTTCCTTACTTTGTTCATTAGCCCGACGGGAAGATCTAAATGTCCACCATCCTCAGCAAACACCAGCTGCATGTTTAGGACCTTCTTGACCAGTGGTCAGATCATGTCCTCTGCCCTAAATTCTCTAGTGTCTCCCATCACATTCAGAGGTAATGCCACAGTGCATGCAGTGATCTACAAGATGCTCTGTAATCTCCAACCCTGTAGCATCCTTCTGACCTCATTTTCAACCCCGCACTCTGCTCCCGTCCCATGGGTGTGCTTGCTGGGCTCACCGCCACAGATAGGCTCCCACTGCAGGGCCTTTGCATGTGGCTGCTGTGGGGTAACCTCTAGATACCCGCATGACACACTTCAGTTTCTCAGATCTGTGCGCCAAGAGCACCTCCTCATGGAAGTCTCCCTATTCACATTGTCTATTCTCCATTCCTGCCCTTTCTGTACCCTGTCCCTATTTTGTCATTTCTCTTTGCACTTCTCACCTCCTGATAAACTATAACTTTGACGTATTGGGTGTTGTTACCAGAAAAGGGATGAATTATTGAGACCAGACAAAGAATGACATATATTCCTACATCTCCAACTTTGAGAGTGTGATCAACACAGGTCACAGGAACATGGAAGAGTCATGTAAGCCAGTTGTATCTCTTTCTTCCTCAGAAGTCTACTTGGGTTAGTATCTATGAACAGGAGGCAGCATGAAGATGTATTTTCCTAACTGAGTTTGTGTCATACTTGCCTGAAATCAAGGGTAAGCAAACATCGTTTATCACTCAGCTGTCAACCCAGGCTGCCTTCAATATCAGAGGCAAAATGAGACAGATACCAGAGGTGGCCCAAGTCCCAGTTGGAAGAGAGAAAGATGAGATCTAAAACAGGTTTGTTTCAACAAGTTAGGACCCCTTCCTCTCCAGACAGGTCCTGTTTGGGAGGCAAGATCAAGGCTTGGTGGTTATACCGGCCTGAGTCAAATCCCTGCTCCACTGTGTAGACATGGGAAAGCCACTTATTGCACCAAACCTCAGCTTCTGGGTCTGTCACTGGGGCTAGTAAAATGTGTCTCATGGAGTTATTTAAAAGGATCAGATGACCTAATGTTTATTTGTCTTTATTTTTCATTTGCACATTTTAGATACAATCTCCATTATTCTCTGTCCTGCTCTGAACCCTAGGAGGCTGACCCTGCAAATGGCAACTCATGGTTCTTGTATTTGCTGGCTTCCATGGGGTGCTGACCAGTGGGGGCATGGCAAGAGATTGAAGGGCAAGAGAAAGGAGAAGCTGGAATATTTGGTCCCCACTCGCTCCTTGTTTGGGCCCATCTCTGGCTGTGCCTTTGTCTCCCCATGAATCTAACTCCTGTTGGGTGACCTCTGTTCAAGATTCCAGCTCCCACTGACCTTCAGGAACACTCCCTTCTCCACTTCCCCATTCAGGTGAAGATAATGTCTATTTCTTATCTCTAGGTACCCAGCCTCATTATTTCATTTCTTCCATAAGTAGTTCCTTCATAAAAGGGACTTTGAACATTGGAGTTGGATTCTCTTTCCTCCTGAGGCTGACATTTATGCAAATAAAAATTACTCATACATAGTGGAAAATGGCTGGAGTTTTTTGTTGTTCTGATATTTAAATAACCTCAAACATTCAGAACATTTCAAAAATAGGTGCCTAGAACTTTTGTCCCATGAATGTCTCAGAGTAACTGGCTGAGTTGATGCTTATCACCCTGAACACTTTGTTGTGTATTTCTTACTTACAAGACATTCTCTTACAGAAGCACAAGATAACATCAAAATCAGAGAATTACCATTGCTGCATTATTACCACACAATACTGTTGTATGATTCCATTTTCACATGGCTATAAAGAATTCCCCTGAGACTGGGTAATTTATAAAGGAAAGAGGCTTAATTGACTCACAGTTCTGCATGGCTGGGTAGGCCTCAGGAAACTTACAATCATGGCAGAAGGCAAAGGAGAAGCAAGTACCTTTTTCACATGGTGGCAGGAAAGGGAGGAGACGAAAGGAAAAGAGTCCCTTATAAAACCATCAGATCTTGTGAGAACTCACTCATTATCACAAGAAAAGCATGGGGAAAACCACTGCCCCCCTCCTCATGATCCAATCACTTCCCACTAGGTCCCTCCCTGGACGCATTGAGATTATAGTTCGAGATAAGATTTGGGTGGGGACACAGAGCCAAACCATATCAACTATTGTCCCAGTAATTCACAACAGAATGATCTAGTTCAGGATTGCACATTGCAGTTAGTTGTCATGGCTTTTTACTTTTTTTCAGTCTTCCCTTGAATTTCATGACTTTGACACTGTGGAAGCTTACAGGCTAGTTATTTTGTGACACATCTCTCTCTTCATTTGGATTTGTCTGATGTTTCTTCCTGATTAGTGATTCAGATGCTACATTTTGGGCAGGAATGCTCCAGACAGGATGCTTGGCTGTTGTCTTTGTACTTTATCAGGTTGCACGAGATTTAAATGTGTCACAATATTAATGACGTTCTCTTTGATCACCTGATTAAGGTGGTGTCTGCTTGGCTTCTCTACTGTGAGGTTACTCTTATTCCCTTTGAAATTAAGACATATTTTGTGGAAAGATGTTCAGAGTCTACATGAACATCCTGTTCCTCATTAGAATTTCAACATTTCGTTTATGAATCTATAACAGAATGGGTTCCTGGATTTCTTTTGTAGTCTATGGCTTACATTTCATTACTATAACTGTTTATTTTGATGCTCACAATATCGCAGGTTTGGCCAGTGGGAGTCATTTTATGACAACTTCTGTGTTGTTCTGACTTGTCCTCCTTCTTTAAGCACTGCCCTACTTTCTGGATATAAGATCCTCCAGGCTCATCTACACCTTCCCTGCCCCAGTCTTGGAATCAGTTCAGTTGCTTTTAGTGGGGAAATGGTATTTAGACATCAAGATCCTGGCTCTGCTTGTGCTCATGACTAGTGGGGTGCTCTAGCTCCACTCTGTGGACAGAGGCAGGAAATCGTTGCACACACATTGACCTTTCTTTCTTCCTCTCTTGTTACCTCTCTACCTCTATCTATTGCCTATATCTAGGCATCTCTCTCTCTTTCTCCCGTAACCTATCCTAGCTATCTATCTACTGTCCTCTATCTGTCTGCTGTTCTCTATCTACCTACCTATGCCTCTATCCATCTATTATCTAATCTATTTATCTGTCTTAAAAACCATGAGTTCACACTGATGCCTCAGATTCTAATCCAGCACCACACGTGTCATTGTAGATCTCTTCCTTTCTGTGTTTGTAGCTCCCTTCTCCTAATCCCAGGCCAGGCTATTTCCCCTGCCTCCCCCATCTCAGTCCACTCAGTCTCCAGCCCCTGATGCCACCTGTCCTCCTTGCCACTCCTCTGACCCCCTGCCCCAGCCACTGAGTCTCCACTGTCTGCCTTGCTGGGCCTCTCCTGATGGTGTTGGGCTGAACTGTTCAGAAGCAGGAGGAAGAGGGCGGCATCCAGTTCGTATCCTCAGTTACATGAACTCCATTATATTATCTGTTTAGAAGAATTCTATAAAGTTCAAGTCAAAGGAATGTGCTGCAACTTCTCTACCTCAGGATACCCATTTTTTGGCGGATCGCGGTGGTGAATGAGCACTTTGACCAGAGATGACCATGGGCCCATGGACCACCATGTACTGACCAGCCATTCCTAGGAAAATAACGTGAGCCAATTTGCATAACAAGTCTCCTCTTATATATCTATATCCTATTGGTTCTGTTTCTTGGGATAACTCTGACTGATACAGCATCTAAAGAGTCATTTGTTTTTTGAAGTGGATAGTGCTCTGGGAGGGCCATCATTTGTGTAACAGATATGTCTATGTATATAAACTTAGTTACTCTTCATGGTAACCTCAGGAGATAAGCACATTTGTTAGTCCTACAACTGGGGGCACTGAGTGCATTCCTAAAATGTACAGCAAATGATTGGTAGAGTCAGGGTTTGGACCTAGTGGGTCTGTCTCCATGGTCCTTGGCACATGTGCTGTGACCACCATGTTGTGAGTGTCCTCAAGCTTACGTGAAGTGAATCCACATCAATCAAAGCCAGCTTTCCTGTAAGAAATAATGGCAAGAGGTTTTCTGTAAGAAATAATGGCAAGACAGAGTGCCTCTCCTATGCACAGATTAGACTTCCCATATAACTCTAGCCCACATGAATAAGACAATCTCTACTTATAGCGGTAAAATATATAGTAACATTAAAAGTCAATGGCTTAGAGTTCATTAGAATTATGTAAAATAAGAAAATGATATAGATGAATTTGGGAGAAATTATCATTTTAATACTAATAAGCCTTTCTGAGGCTATGGTATCTCATGGAACAGAAGTAAAGAGTAGAAGACAGCCAGCATGGTGTCTCATGCCTGTCATCCCAGTACTTTGGAAGGCTGAGGTGGAAGGATTGCTTGAGCCCAGGAGTTCAAGACCAGCCTAAGCAATATGGTGAGAATCCATCTCTACCCCCAAAAATACACACAAAAAATTAGCTGGGCATGGTGGTGAGTGTCTGTAGTCCCAGCTACTTGGGAGGCTGAGGTGGGAGGATTGTTGACCTCCAGAGGTAGAGGTTGAAGTGAGCCAAGATCGCACCGCTGCACTCCAGCATGGGAGACGGAGCAAGACCCTGTTTAGTGAGGTAGGAGGAATAAGTTCCAGCACTGCAGGGTGACTATGATGAACAACAACTTATTGTAAATTTTCAAATACCTAGAAGAACAGATTTTGAATGTTCTCAACAAAAACGATAAGTATTTGAGGTAATTGATATGCTAATTACCCTGATTTAATCATTACACATTGTACATGTATCAGAATATCATATTGTACCCCATACATATGTACAATTATTGTGTTTTAATTACAAATAAGAATGAAAGCAAAAAAAAAGACATTTTAGTAAATAAATAAAATTATCTTATCACCAGCTTTTGAAAGATTAAAGAGGTTAATGGAGTTGCCAGGGAAGAACATTAGACTCTTAAACACAAATAACAGGTTAACACCAGTGCAGGCAGCAGAGGAACTTTTACAGAAAGGCAAACCAAGGAAAAATTGATTAAAAGATGAGAGGAACCAGCCGGACCCAGGGGTTCACTGGGATTTGAATAGGGCATCAAGGACATATTCTCTCTCTCTCTCTCTCTCCCTCTCTCTCCTCTCTCCCTCTCCCCACCGCGCATCCCCCGTCCCTCCCTCCTCCCTCCCCCCTTCCCCTCCCTCCTCCCCCCTCCTCTCCTCCAACTTCTATCCCTCTCTCCCTTTCTCTCTCTCTTCCCCATCTCTATCCCTCTTTCTCTCTCTCTCTCTCTCCCCATCTCTATCCCTCTCTCCCTTTCTCTCTCTTCCCCATCTCCATCCCTCTCTCCCTTTCTCTCTCTCTTCCCCCATCTCTATCCCTCTCTCCCTTTTTCTCTCTCTCTCTTTCCCCATCTCTCTCTCTCCCCATCTCTCTCTCCCTCCCCCATCTCTCTCTCTCTCCCCCCCATCTCTACCCTCTCTCCTTTTCTCTCTCTCTCCCTCTCCCTCTCTCCTTCACACACACATGCACGCTTTCATGGAAGCTTCATTCTCTCATTTGGATTTTCTACATTATGTGAAATGTGGCCACCGAGAGCTCCTGGACTTCAGTTCTCAGGAAGGTCTTTGCTTCCCTTAGCTTATATGAACATTTTAGGAAATGACTCTGTCTTGTTTGGTGGAATGTGGCTACTCCTGGATCCAGGCTTACAAACTCAAACGCCTCCAGGGCCCCTATTTACTCAGGAGTGAAGCACAGTGATTGGGCTATGATGAACAGGAGTGTGATGCTCTGTCTTTGGGCCCAGGGCCACTCCCACGTGGTGACAACAGGTGAGAATAGCCCTGGCCCCCGTAGACAGTAGCGGGTGTGGGAAGAATGATTCCTACGCCTTACTGATTTTCATAAACCAGGAAATAAGGATGTTTAAATATAAAATGACAGTTTTCAAGTGTGGGCAACAAAATAAAAAATTGTTAAATGCTGTGTGGGACAAATAGTCTAGATCATGGCCTCAGGACAATTTTTCATTTCTGCCTTTGACCACTCAACTTTGATGGAAAGGATGAGATGCTAGAAGTGGCCCAGTTTGGACCCACAGTCACCTGAGGCCAAAGCAGCAAGATCCATAGAGACATTGGAGTTTCCATGCAGTCCACACGGCTGGAGTTTTGAGATCCCTTCCGGGAAGAAGGGATGTGTTGGTACCAGAGGAAGGGCGAGAGGGAAGGCCGGGCAGGTGAGATTAGTGTCCATTGAACAGGATCCTGGAAAACTTGAGAGAGAGGGGTAGAAAGAGTAAAGATGTTGGTCAAGAGAATAAGAGAAAGAAGATGAAGAAGAACTAAGTTATCTCTGCCAGATGATGATGCTTTTCCAAGAAGGGCAGCGGCTTTGCCAGCACTACGTGTGATCATGTCTGTGAGAAATCTCGTTCCTTCTCCTTTAAATTTTGCAATCAGAGTTTCCCAGCCTCAGCACTGTTGACATGTTGGGCAAGATTATTGTTTATTGCTGGGGTGGAGGAGTGTCCTGTGCAGGGCTAGATGCCAGCAGTCTTTTCCCTGCCCACACAGTTATGACAACCAAAAATGTCTCCAGCCATTGCCAAACATCCCTTGAGTGCATTGAGAACCTCTGGTTTAAATCCTGCCAACTATGTATAAAGTACTTCCTGCATCAAAATATTGTCTTAAACTTTTTACTAGGAAATAATTTTAGACTTTCAGAAAAGTTGCAAAAATAGTACAAAGAGTCTTACATACTTTTCACCTAGATTCCTCCAAATTAACATTTACCAGGTTTGTTTATCAGTATTTTTCTTATTAGCTATGTCTGAATGTTTCTCTCTCTCCTCCTCCTCTGCCTGCATATCCACATCTGTATTCATATCCATATCTATGTGTGTATCTCTAGGTGCAATTTTTCTGAACTGATAGTAAGTTGCACACATTATACCTCTATCATGGGTATTCCTTAAAATAAGGCAATTCTCTGATGTAATCACATGGGTCAAAATAAAATGACATTGCTACGGTACTATTATGCATCTACCTCCTTTATTCAAATGTTTCCAGTTATTCCATTAATGTTATTTAAAGCCAAAGAAAACTAAGTTTTTGTTGGTCCAGCATCTCATGCTGTGTTTCCTTGTAATGTCTCTTTTGTGTCTTTTCATCAGAAACAATTTCTCAGCCTTTTTTTGTCTTCAGAACTCTGATGTGTTTGAAGAGTACAGGCCAGGTTTTTTAGAAGAATGTCCCTCAATTTGATCCGTATTGATTTGGAGGTAATAGCTGCATTCATTTCAAATTGATCCAGCCCTTCCGGACACTAAGTTCTGAATTGGGATGATTGTGTGTTTGGTGCAGTCTTAATATCACTGATGTCCCCATTTATCCCTGCAGGATCCTCTCTTACTTTTTTTTTTTTTTTTTTTTGAGACGGAGTTTTGCTCTTGTTGCCCAGGCTGGAGTGCAAGGGTGCAATCTCGGCTCATTGCAACCTCCGCCTCCCAGATTCAAATGATTCTCCTGCCTCAGCCTCCTGGGTAGCGGGGATTACAGGCGTGTGCCACCACGCCCAGCTAATTTTGTATTTTTAGTGGAGATAGGGTTTCTCCATGTTGGTCAGGCTGGTCTCAAACTCCTGACCTCAGGCAATCTGCCCGCCTGGGCCTCCCAAAGTGCTAGGATTACAGGCATGAGACACCACGCCCAGCCCTCTCTTACTTTTAATGTCCCCATTATTGTGGCAGAAGGGCTCAGAGACCTGCTTGTAGGAAACCCTCCTCTCCTTCCCTCCCCTGCAGCTGGGTCTGGGCTGTCCTGCTCTGCTGTGAGTGGTTTCTTCAGCCCTGCCTCTTTATCTAGTAGAGTTCTGCTCCTGGGTTCTCCCTGGGACAGCCATGTGGGCACAGCTCTCTCCCAGACAGCACTAGGGGAGGAGATCTGGCTCCCTGTTCCCCCAGCATGACACAGAGCAGGTGGGAATTTTAACAGGACTTTCTGAAAGGTGAGGGACGACAGGGGTTCCATGTCACTGTGGAGGCTGGCACTCTCCTATACTCATGGGTCAAACCCACTGTAGTCTCTGAAGTCTGGCACATGCTGTTGTACCTTAGTGTCACAGTCACAGGTTAAATAAGCCCCTGAATTGACAGCCTTCCCTTCAGTGAGGCCTGAGGGAAATTCACACCTTCTTGCTCCTCCCTCCTCCTCTTGATTTCCCCGGGGTATCTGGCTCTTCTTGGCTTTTACCGCCCTGGAGAAGAAGCTTAGACATACATGCCTGCATGTGTGCACCGGCCCCCGCACAGCCACACATTCACACACGCATGCGTATGCTCACATGCTCATGCTCATTAGCGCACACATGCACACTCACACTCATGCATGCACCTCCCACACATTCATGCACACACTCATGAACATTCATTCACTCGTGTGCCCACACGTGCACAAATACTCACATATGCTCGCTAACACTCTAATGCATACATGCATGCTCGTACACAGGCACGCACTCACGTACACATGCATACTCTCACATGCTCATTAATGCACACGTGCGCCTATCCACACACCCTCGCACATGTTTACACACATGCACACTTACACACACACACGCTCATGTGCACAGTCACACACACACACGAATGCAGCCTCGTGACTAGCCATTAGTTTTTAAGAACAAGGGAATCTAAATCCAGATTTTGAAATTTAAAAATGTCCGTAACTCCGTGGGACACAGTCCTGTTAATACATCTGTTTGCATGACTGACCAAAACAGTGAATATCTTCATTCAGGTTAATGGTAACGTCACAATTTTCTCCAAGAACACAGCGTACCTGGTTTATAGGGGTGCAGCTGAAAACACTCATGCAAAAACTCATTTTGGAAAATATTCTGAAAGAAAGTAGGCCCAAGAGGTGTATTTAACGTCCCCATCTTCAAAGATGGAAAATTGCTAGTAACTTTTAAATCAGCGGTTTCTAATTTGCAGTCTGCCCTATATGATTCTCAATAATTTTTGGCCTATATTGGTATCATCTGCACTTCCATTTACTTAATAACAGTTTTTCTCTATTTCAAATCTTTTAATCTGAGCTTTGCCCTAAGCAATCATTTCCATGAAAGTCACTGTTTTACATACTAATTGCATTTTCCCCAAAACATCAAGCTAAATACATAACTGATAGCATGTTTAAAGGCCCTTGTATGTTTCACCCCAAATTATCTCATATTCCGCATGCGGCAAACCCTGTCCTCAGGCCCTGATGAAGATGGGCAGGCAGATCTGATATCAGCTGCTTTTCCTTCCTTGATGGAATCTCTGGATTGCGTGCCCTGTCCTATAATATGAAACGAGGGCCTCCAGAAAAGGTGGAGGAATGGCTTTCTGAAATTCTGAAAGGCTGGATCCAAAGGCACAGAAAGGAACATTATTTCCTACCATATGGAACCCAGCAGGGCATGAGATACTGGGACACTGTATGAGTCTGTTCTTACTCTGCCGTAACTCCCTGGGATCCATTGTTCCTCCTCCCCTAGGGCTGCAGGGGAGCCCTGGCATCTGGGTGTCTCACCATCATCTCTGCTTTGTAACTCTTGCATCACGACGTAATCAATTCCTATGTTTACGCCCTTCTGTTGCAGTAACTACAGCAGTTTGTTTTGTTTTTCTGGCTGAATTCTGACAAAATATCCTTTTTTTCTTATGCACATTCAAGTTTGCTTTCTGTTTCTTGCAGTCAAAAGAATCCTGGTCAAAAAGAATGAAAGGCAAAACTTAGAGGAAAGCCTTGGAAACAAAGCCGACCTCCCTGAGATTCCTGCTGTGTACAAGGGAGACAGGCCCACACTCCCCGACCTGAACCTGTTTTTGTGTCAATTAAAAGGAGGTTGACAATCCCTGCCCAACTTCCTTACCCAGCTGCTGTAAAAAATGGGTTTGTCAATGTTTTTTTCTAACTTGTTCCAGTAGAATGTAAGCTCCTTGTGGGCATAGATTTTGTCTCTGTTGCCAGTACTGAAACCCTGGTACCTAGATGCGTGCTGGGCACACAGCAGGTACTTTATAAATATCTATTAAGCGTGCTTAGTATCTAGGTACCTAAGTATCCTAGTTCCTAGATAAGGTACTTCATGTCTGTTAAGTGTACTTAGTAACTAGGTAACCTAGTACCTAGATGAGGTATTCATAAGTGTCCTTTAAGTGTCCGTTAAGGTACCATTAAGGTACTTAGTACCTTAGTACCTAGGTACTAAGTTCCTAGATGAGGTACTTCATGAGTGTACTTAGTACCTAGGTACCCTAGTACCTAGATGAGGCACTTCGTAAGTGTCTGTTAAGTGTACAGTAAAAACTGTGGATCGTGACGCAGTGGAATTAACTTGGTGGACTGTTGCTGTCAGCAGTTTTCTTTCCTAAGCAGAATAGCATAGAAATTCTATTCCTAATAGAGCACATTTCACATGGTAGGTCTGTGTTTTTTGTGTGTTGGTGTAGGTATGTGTGTGTGTATATGTGTGTGTGTGTACAAGCATATGCACCAACTTATGTTGTAAAATGTGATTCTTACAATAGACCCTGATTTTCAAAAATTTGAAAGCCAGAGAGCAAGATAATAGGTCAGCATTTTGTGAACAGTAAGGAGTGTGTAAATCCGAACCTGTAGTGTCTTGTCAGTGAGGACAGAGGATCCTCTTTAAAAACTGGGTCCAAACTCCCTCTGGTCTCATTTTGCACCTCCCCACAGTATAAACCTTCCTTCCCAACCATTCCACATAACTTAATTTCCTAATCTCAGGGGGCTGTTTCATTGCAAGAAATTGCTGCTTGTTCACAAACTTAGTAAGGTACTTAAAAAAGATTTTGTCATGATTAGTAAAAGTCACAGAGTAAATTGGTCTTAGTTCTTCTTTTTAGTGCAAAATATAATTCCCTCCACCCTGATTGTTTTGCTTAGTTGTACACACCACTCACTGGAGGGCCAGAAAACTTGTATTTATTTCTAGAGCTACCTCCATACAGAATTTCATAGAACCTCAGGGCACTTGAGGATGGGTGTCCAGGCAGGATGAATCATTTCTTCTTCAATCAGGATTTTTTATTTTATTTCATTTTGCTGGGGCATAATGATAAAGACGCTTGAACTTGTTTTATTTAGGGGAAAACCAGCCTGTCTTTGAACTCTTGATCTCCATTTCTCAGGAGTGGAGCCCATTTATAAAGTCTCAGGTCTCTCATTGCCTTCTTTGTCTCCCCACCACCTACGGTCAAGAGTAATTCTTTAAGACAAAGGGGGAGCGTTCTGGAGACGGCACAGCCTCCTTCGAACAAACTGGAGCGCATATTTCCCGCATCCTCGCTGTCACCTCCCTGGGTTTTATTTTAATTGCCATGCTTTTCAAAAGCACAATTCCCATTAAATTATTCATGATGGTATAATGTTTATGTGATCAGAGTGATTATTGTAATGATGCATTATGAATTTTCATAATTAATGACCTCACTCAGATTTCATTTGGTGCAGAATATTTCCAAAGGGGAATCAGGTGGTTGTGTCTGCTGGGGGAATCAGAATGGAATAAAATGTGGACCTATCTTGGGCTTTGCAGAGCACTAGAAACTTCAGTCACTCTGGGGCCTGGGGATGAGGTGGCATCTTGAGAATTGGAAGGAATGGGATCTACTTCCAGTTCACTAGAGGCATCTTGACACCCCCAGCTCAGCACCTTCCTCTGTGAACTGCCTGTGGGAAGGTGTCTAGAGGTGTCCTGGTAGAACAAGCCTAGCAGACCAGTAGGAGCAAGCAGGGAACCAGACGCGCATCTCCCTCTTGGGGCTTTTGAACGAGACTGGGGCTTACCAAACCAGCCAGAAACCGGCCAACAATGCTCATCGGCAGCAAAACCACACCCCAGTGACTCATGCAGCAAGGTGGCCCTAGCAGGACTCAGGCTTCAGCTGACTTCCTCTCCCTCTCTAATTCTGGAAAGAGTAGAAAATGCAAGCCATTGGAGAAATGGCTGGTGGCACTCTGAGCATGGAAAGAAATTTGATATTTGATGATTGACCCCTGTTTTAGTCTGTTCTAGTTGCTCTAACCAAATACCAGAGACTGGGAAGCTTCTAAACAATAGGAATTTGTTTCTTACAGTTCTGGAGCCTGGAGGTCCAAGATCAGGACACCAGCAGATTCAGTATCTGGTGAGGGCCGGCTTCCTGGTTCCTAGACAGGGCTTCTCCCTATGTCCTCTCGCAGTGGAGGGGAGAGACCTGTTTTATAAGGGCCCTAATCCCATTCATGAGGCTCCACCCCCGTGACCTCATCACATCCCGAAGGCACCTGGCTTCCTAAGACCTCCTAAGACCTCCACCCTGGCTGGAGAGGAGGATTTCAACACATGAATTTTCAAGGGACAAAGACGTTTAGAACACAGTCGTTTTGTAGTCAGATTTCAAATATTTTAATGCCTCAATTTTCCTCATCTTTGACTTGTATCTGAGGAACCAATGCTTGGTGTAAGCCCTAAATAAAAAAATGATGGATAGATAGATAGATAGATAGATACATACATACATACATACATACATATATACATACATACATAAGAAGTTCAAGCTTCATTGTCCCCCAGCAAAAAGAAAAAAAAATTGAGGAAGCAATGATTTATCCTGTTTCATCCTGTTTTGTAACACAAATAGATGTCAGTACTCAAGTGCCCCAAGGTTCTTTGAAATTCTGCATGGAGCTAGCTCTAGAAATAAATTTATATTATATTTGAGACAGGGTCTTGCTGTGTTGCTCAGGCTGGAGTGCAGTGACACAATTGTAGCTCACTGCAGCCTCGAACTCCTGGGCTCAAGCTGTCCTCCCACCTCAGCCTCCCAAAGTTACGGGATTACAAGCGTGAGTCAACACACCCAGTCCCAAAATAAATATTTGGTATAGTGGTATAGCTGTAGCTATTCACAAAGACCTTTCAGCAGCACCATTCCCTCTCAGCCTCAGATCTACTTGAGGGGAAGGTAGTTCCATTCCCATTTTACAGTTGAGAAAACTGAGACACGTAGCATCACATAGAAAATGAATAACAGCCGCCTTGAAATTGTGATGTCCAAGGCGTCCTCTCTGCAACAGCCTGCCAGCTTCCACCTGCTCCTCTGGGTATGCTTTCATTCCTTACCTGACCTCTTAGGCTGTCCCGCCAATGTTAGCAGTGTGCCTTTCAAGTCCTTCAAAAAAAGGGGGGACGGGAAGGGACAACCTGAAGAAAGAAGAAAACTGAGAGCCCTACATAAAACTCTGCTCAGTGATCAGAGACCAGTCCAGTCATGTATTTCAGTTTGTAAGCACCAACTACATTAAAAAAAAAAAAAAGAAACTTAAATTTTCTCCTATTTCCTTCTTGATCCTTGTAGAATATTGTACTTTTCAGACCATATTTAGTTGTGCATTCCTCTGTCTTTCTCTCTGCTCTGTCATTTCTTGAAGACATGTGCCCTTCCTTATTACCTTCCGTATCTTCAGGATGTTATGGGGTATTCAACACATAGGAGTGAACTGCATCTTACAAGAATGAGTGAACATTGTTTTTCTCTGTACCTTCCCTTGCCTCCCTTTCTTCCTTGTGTCCAAGTCCCTTTGTCTCTCTTTGTCCCCTGTATTTACTGAAGTAGCACACTTATTTTGAGAGTATTTGCTGATTTGAGATGCAAAGCTTTTGACCTGAAGCCTGAACCCAGGAGACAGGACTCAGGGCTGATCTAGCATTGAGACCTGGGTTTCCCAATCATTGGAGGTTCACGTCTTATAATTAGGATGCGTTGGGCTGCAGGTAAGTAACAACATGAATAGTCTGCCTTAAATGGTAAGGAAATGTATTATCTTAAAAACCAACTCCAGAAGTAGGGTGATTTCCAGGTTAATTGAGGCAGTGACTTATTTCTCCCCTTAATGATCAAAGTCTTTCTGTCTCTCTCATGACACCCTGGCTTCACCCCAAGACTAGTTGTTCTCATGGACACAGGAGAGATGACGTTGGTATTTAGGGTGCACAGTTTAGATGTTTATGGCTAGAGAGAGTGACCAGCTTTACAGAGGCTTCTCTCAACAACAAAGGAGGGCCAGTCCAGCCGTTAGTTTCCTTTCTGTCTTTCCGGTCATATTCAGAGCACAGAGCCATTCTGTAGCCAGTTACTAGAAAGGGAGCTGGATTCACCTTAAAGGAACAGATAGAACAACACTTGGACCTGAGAATGGAAGTTGTCTTCAGTCAGGTTCGTGACTGTGAGTGTCGTGAGGAAGAAGATGGGGCAATAAAGTCAGGAGTAGGCAAGGAATTCATGTTTTCCTTTGAATTGATGCATTTCTTTAATTTAGCACAACTATTTTTAAAACCTCAGGGTTTGATATACTCTAAGTGTTTTCTTCTAACCGGCATTAAAATAAATATATGATAACATAAATAAAAGATATTTATCTCTGTACCATTTTGGGAATTGCTAGATTTAGACTAGACCTCCCAAACTGCGTATTTCATCAAAACACACCCCGTGATCTTTGGACAAAATGAATCCCAGGTTTTTATGGATGTAGGAAATATAGCTGTAATTCTGTCAAATGTTTTTTTTTTTCTTAATTGCAAAGTGCATATGTAAGTTTTCCCCTTTTAAACTTTCATGATTCAATAGAAAGCAGCAAGGGTCTGTTTTTAGGGGCTGGACTGGCCATCTTTTCAGTTGGTGCTGGCTTGAAATGAAGAGCAACAAATAGAATAAATAACTGCAGTGAAGGAGATAATGTGGTATTGACTGCTTGGCTCTGGTTAATTTTCTGTACTATGAACACCATGCAGCAGTTGGGCTGGACGTGATGGCCTCCTGCCGATTCGAGGCCAGTGGCTGTGAATATTGTAGGTCTGTAAACTCAGAAGGGGTTTAGTGTGCAGCCAGATTTATTTAAAGTCATAAATGGATTATTGGATTACTCCTTGGTCATGCCTCTAAGTAATTTACGGGTGCTATCATGGCTCCAGGTCTCTAATAAGCTGCGCCCTCCTTGGGATAGTGACTGTCTTACCTTAATTGATGTTGAATCTTTCCCACTTAGTCTCTCCTGCTTAGGGTTAACATTTAACCCAGGCCTGCAAAAGCTGGCTTTGAAGGCACTCGACTTGAACTGAGAAGGTCTGACTTTAATTCTGACCCCTCACCCCCGAGATCTTTTCAGAGAGTGTAGCAATATCTCCCGGTGGGCACAATTCTTTTTCTTTTTCTGGGATTCAGTATCTCATCTGAACTTTTCCTTCTGACACCCACATAATTTTAAGTGAAAACTCTATTAAGTATAATTTTTCAAAAAAATTTTAAAACCCAATCATTTACCCTGGACCTGATGAAATTCCTTAGAGACCCCAAACGCTGAAAATAAATTATGGGGCCCTGCTCAACCTGTCCGCAATTCACAATTAGAATAGTACTTAGCCATAAAGCAAATGGATGAAAACCCAACAAAATATTTGTTTTCTCATGAGGATGACTTCAATATCAAATTATTTAGAAAAATATTCCTCCTTCATGCTAGTTTCCCTGTTTTGCTTTTGTTTGGTGGGACAGCCTGTGGGGTAATCTCACCCTGCCTTTGGCTGTGAATGTAGCTTTAAAGGTTACAAAGTATTTTCCTATTTTTATCCCATTTTACCTTCTCTCCTTCTGCCCAGGACAGGTTCAGGATGTTGCCAGAGAGCACCTGTAAGAATGCACATCTAATCATGTTATTCCCTTGCCCAAGAACCCCCTGTGGCTTCCATTGTTCTAAACACTAACCCATGACCCTCTGTGGTGGAGCTCCCCAGGCTCCTCCCAGCTCTCCAGCCTCAGGTTCTCCCGCCCTCTCCTCCCACTGGGTCATGTGCATTGTGTTTTGTTGAATGTGCTCCTTCCTACCAGGCAACTTGTACAGTGCAAAATGTTCTTCCCTCGGGGCAACTTGTTATGTTGATTTTTTTTGTCTGTTTATTTGTTTTAACGTTTAAAAAAAATAAAATAGAGACTCCCAGGAAGTTGCATAAAACAGTACAGAGAGCCCCAAGTCCCCTTCACCCAGCTCCCCCCTCACATAACTATGGTACAACTCACAGCCAGGAAACCTGCATCAGCAGGTGCCTGCATAATTCTTTGCCATTGCATCCTGTGGGTAACTGCCTGCAGCCACTGCTGTGAAGACACTAAACTGTGCCATCAGAGCCTCCCTCCTGCTACCTCTGTATCCTCACATGAAGACATTTCTTTGGGGGAAGAAAATGAACTTTACAGATGAGGCTGGAGTTGTCTTTGATCCACATCTACTCCTGAAGAAGACCTCAGCTCCCTTCTTTGGGGGAATGTTTCTCCCCAGTGGGGAGTGGACCGAGGTCGCTGGTAGAGAACCTTGTACCTGTCCTGCACAGCATTTCCCTGGATGCAGATATGTGCTCATACATGTTGTCCCCATTTAACTCGAAGCTCCATGAAGACAGGGGTTTTTTTCTCTTTTATTTGGTTGCATATACTCTCATTTCTCCAGTGTGGTACTGGATTTTTCATACAGTGTTGGTATTTAATGCTGAGAGCAACAGCACATGTGGGTGGGATGAACGTGATAACTTCCTCATGGTGGCTTATGGTAGGATTAGTATGAAAATCCATGTATCCTGACTCTGAGCCCTGTGTTCAACCTTTACTTTTTAACCATCACTCTGGGGCTTGGAAGGTGATAAATTTTCTGAAAACTCAAAATTGTACTAGAGATATTGGTCATGAGACTCACTGTCCCAGGGCCTCTGTGCTGCCTTGGAGCCCTAATTTTTAGGCAGCCGTGTTTCATACCATGCAATTTCCATTTTCTACACTGAATCCACGTTTGAATTAACCACAAGAAACACCTGATCCCTGGGTGTTTAATGCGTACCTGGGTGCCTAGTTTTGAAAAGAGGAGCTGGCCTCATTAGATGAGTTGATCCAATGAGATTTTGAGTTAAGCAATACACACAGAATTCACCAGTTATTGATGGCCTGGCTACTGAGATGCTCTCAGAGAGAGAGAGCTGATGGTGCCAGTTCAGAGGACCCAGATGAGAACCAGAGACAAGAGAGATGATAACACACAGAGTAAAAGAGAGATGTGAGAGAGTAGATATTGTCTTCCTCCCAAGCAATGGGAGAAGCTCAAATTTGAAATTTGAAAACAATTCCACATTGTTTTTCTCACAGAGGGAACATTTGGTAGAAGGTTGGAGAGAATCAGGCAAGGGTGTGAAGCTTGGTCACTTTAAGGTAAAGGTTTGTAAGAATCCTGCTGCCGAGGGTCTCCAAAGCTGCATGCAGTCCAGATTCTTCCTTTCCTCGAGGTCTCCACTCTATGGGATGTGGTCCCTACCTCTCCCCCCCAACCACATGACTGCAGGTGTGTTCACATAACTCTAAGATGTTAGCACTGAGCTGGGTAGGCATATCCTACATCCCACCCCAGGAAAAGACCAGGAGTTAGGTGCTAGTAGAACCGGTGCAGGATGCCCACATTTAAATAATTCTGTCAGTGTAGTCTAGACACACTCAGGCAGTGTTCAATACTAGACTAGACACAATAAGAAATACAAAACTCAAGACAGGTAAGAGCGAGAGTAAACATGTTTGGGCAAATCCATGATCAAAGCCGGTGGTGCTTTAAGGAGATAGCCATAAGCATAAACCAAAGTCTGCGGGGTGCCTCCCGTGACTTTTTGTTCCCTGGGATTGGGCTTCTTTTGAAGACCTCTAAGCAGTTTTTTACTGGCTTTATAAGAGAAACCGCTGCAATGAAAGGCTGGGAGAAGTCCTCTGTTCTTCCTCCCTGGGTTATTGCTGGCAACAGGAAGGTGGAAGAGCCTACAGAGTGTTGGCTCAGGTTCCAGCCTTGTGAACTTATCTCCTTGAGCCTGGGACCTTCCTGAAAAGCAGAGTTCATGGTTTTTCTCATATGAAGGAGGCCTTATGATGGGAGAGAGAAGGGGGTCTCCCCCGTGTGTCCTTGTGCTTCCTGCATTGTTTCTTCTGTGAACAAAGTTTTTCACAGCAGAGTTGTGGTGGGCACTCTTGAGTGTGTTTGCCTGAGTTACAGCGATGCCTTTTCACTGAGAACGCTAAGCCTCTGAGAGGACACCAAGCAGCATTATTTTCCATAAGTGATTCTGGTCCCCAGTCAGTTGTAAGAACCAGGGGTGGACACTCCTTCCCAGCTGGACTGAGAAGATGTGCTTCCCTAGAAATATGGAATCTTGGCTGATACCAGCTTCTGTGTATGGTGGAGCTAAGCGCCTATTAAAAACTCAGGGTCCAGCTGTGCATAGTGGCTCAAGCCTGTAATCCCAGCACTTTGGGAGACCTAAGCGGGAGGATTGTTTGAGGCTGGGAGCCTCAACACCAGCCTGTGCAACACAGGGGACCCCACCTCTACAAAAAAATTCAGAAATTAGTCGGACATGGTCGTATACACCTGTAGTCCTAGCTACTTGGGAGGCTGAGGTGGGAGGATCTCTTGAGCTCACAAGTTTGAGGCTACAGTGAGCTAGGAATTCATCCCTGCATGCCAGCCCAGGTGACAGAGCAAGACCCTGTCTCAAACAAACAAACAAATGAACAAAAAAGTACAGGACCGTGGTCCAACTACCTTTTACCATGCACATGGATGAGAAACAAACGATGAATGGAGGAGAGGTGTGCTGCGGGAAGCAGAAGTAGGAGAGCTTGGAGATGGAAGGTCAGGGAAGCATGAAAGAGGAAAGGAAGTATGGGGAGGAAAAATCAAAGTCAGAGACTGAAATAGACACAGAAATGCAGAGAAAAACAAATACCTAAGCGAGTTATTGTTGGTTCATCCCAGTTAGCTCTCCAGACCTCAGTTCTAGTTCTTGCCTTATTGGTGTGTTCAGGCCTCCCCAGTAGTTGCCCCTTAAAATAAGTTTTCTATTTTAAAACAATGTTCTTTTACTTGCATCTCAAAGATTTAAAATATTGAAATTTATTAGTAGTAGTATTAGTATTAGCGTAGCCTGCCTGCCTAATAGTTTCCCCATCTTCTTTTTGGCTCTAACATCTACAAATGATGGCCCTGCTTCTGCCCTGGGAACCATGTCCCTCCCAGAGCCAGAATATTTGCCTTGATTTTTGAAGAATCAGGTAGAAATGATGGGATGGTATTATTTACAATGCCACCATTGTGACCAGAAAAAAAGGTATTGTATTAGACCATTTTCACACTGTTGATAAAGACATGGCTGAGACTGGGTAATTTATAAAGAAAAAGAGGTTTAACGGACTTTCAGTTCCACGTGACTGGGGAGGCCTCACAATCATGGCGGAAGGCAAAAGGCACATCTTACACAGTGGCAGACAAGGGAGAATGAGAACCAAGAGAAAGGGGAAACTGCTTATAAAACCATCAGATCTCATGAGACTTATTCACTATGTCAAGAACGGTATGGGGGAAGCTGCCTCTGTGATTCAGTTATCTCCCACCAGCTCCCTCCCACAACACGGGAGAATTATGGGAGCTACAATTCACGATGAGATTTGGGTGAGGACACAGCCAAACCACATCAGGTATAAATGGCTACACTCTGTAAAGTGTGCCAGATGGTCACTCGGATTTGTGCCTGACATTGGTGAAGTGCTGGGATCAGGGGAGAGAGTGAGAGAAAACTTTCTTTACTTTGTATTGTATCATTGGCACCAAATAATTTTCAGGTCTTGGAAGCAGCTGACCACTGTCATCACGGTGCTGGCTGATCTTGTTATTATCTGTCTCACAAATCAAATGTGGGTAAATATATTCTATAGGCAGCAGTGGCAAAGCATGCAAAATCAGATGACTTGACCAATTTACCAATTTTCAGCCCTGAGACCTACTCCTCATGTGGATTCCTCTGCCTCGCTTTTCATTCCTCTCTGAAATGCCACTAAATGGACTCAGATACCAACATGTAATTTGCATAGGGCGCTAGGTTTGTCCAGAAGACACGGTTGTTATTCAAATAAAACCAAGTTGAAAGATAACGTGTAACTCTTTCGTGTCACAGATATGCTAGCAAGCCTTTATTGTTTATAGATTACTATGAGCTACTAAGGGAAAACAAGGCTTTAAGAGAATGTAGCAAGTATTAAGAGACACAGATACTTCTTTGGAGCAGCTTGCAAGGGAGGGTTAATAAAACATATCTACATGACATCATGGCAAAGCTTCAAAGCCTTTATCTTAATACATATGAAATGATTTCTATAAATTGACGATCCGTGGGCTGAATGATGGTTCAGAGTTGAATGGATTAACCCTGGTGAACTGTTTCAAGAGGGTCTTTTTAAACCATCATTTGCAGATATTTTGGTCTTCTTGTATCAGTTTTCAGATACCCCAAATAAGATTCACAGCCAACAACTTTGGAAGCATCTTTGCACCCTAGGGCAATGTATGCCCCCACCTGACCTGCAGATGGTGTTCTCCAACCTGAGCAAGAATCAGTAAGTCGGTGATGGGGAAATGAAAGAGGAGGACACGGCCTTGCCTTCCAAGACCTTAGGATATGTATTCATTTATTACTTGGGTGCCAGAGCCTTACTGATGCCATGTGGGTTCAGGTTTCTCCTTAGGGTTGTTAAAACAAAAGGAACCATTCTATCTACTTGTTGTTGAAGCAAATGAAAACTTATTATTCTTAAAAAAAAAAAAAAGGATACTATGACAGCAGGAATATGAAATTTATCAGTAAAAATGGGCCCAAGTTTTAGTGTCTTCGGCACTGTCTCAGGTTGTGCCTTGCATTTCCCTTCTTCCCTTTGATCTTTCATGGGGCGAGTTTAGAAGCAGATATTCTGACAGTAAAGCAATGCATTGTGACTGAGCCTGATTCCAAAGTTTTCTTTATTCGGGATGAGCGAAAAAGGATTTTAATTGACTGTTTCTGCAGAACTTCAGACCTGTCTCTTAAAATAACTCCTGACCACTTATTTACTGGTCAATTCAAGCAAATAATATGTGTGTTTATCCGATTAACAAAGAGCAAAAGGGGGTGGCAAAACGCATCCTGAGCCTTAGGCATCAGGAGAAGTTTGCACATGGAACTGCTGTTCGCAATGTTGCTTGCTGCGTAGATTGCAGAAATGGTGGCTGTTTTCTTCGCTCCTGCTAGGCTTGACATTTTTCAGCTCTTACCATCAAAAGGTAGAGTCTTATTTTTCTACCTCTTGCATGCAGCAGGCCTTATGATTGTGTTGGCCAACAGGATGAGTTAGAAGTGGCATCGTGGAAGTCATTTCTGAGCTCAGACCTCAGGAGGTTTTTGCACACTTCTGTCTTTCTCTTGGAACCTTCCATGTTACCATGTGAACAAGCATGGGCGAAAGTATGGAATATGATAAATTACCAGGGAGGTCTTCCCAGTGAAGGCCATTCTTGACCAACGAGACCCAACTAACCTGGTAGTTGGGACACGTGTTTGAGCCCAGCAGAACCCAGCATTATGAGCTAAATCGATGGCTATTGTTTTAACCCAACCAAGTTTGGGGATGATTTGTTACATAACAGCTAATACCCTTGGTGTTACACAAGTTTATGAGTCACAAAAAAGTAGATTGTCACTAGGTATTTTTGAAGAGATAAACACATCCTTTTAATTTATCTTTTATTGAGACATCTTATTTTTTCTTTACCTGAGAACAAATGTAGAATCGAGCTTCCCTACACATTCAAAAATGGCATTTGTGTGTGCGTCACATAGAAAATGTGTGTGTGTGTGTGTGTGTGTGCGCGTGCGTGCAAGTGCATTCTCAGCTTTAAAAACAGCCTTTCAGGCTGGGCGTGGTGGCTCATGCCTGTAATCCCAGCATTTTGGGAGGCTGAGGTGGGTGGATCACTTGAGGTCAGGAGTTCAAGACTAGCCTGGTCAATGTAGTGAAACCCTGTCTCCACTAAAAATACAAAACATTAGTGGGGCATCTGTAATTCCAGCTACTCGGGAGTCTGAGGCCGGAGAATCGCTCCAACCCAGGAGGTGGTTTCAATGAGCCAAGATTACGCCACTGCACTCCAGCCTGGGTGACAGAGCAAGACTCTACCTCAGAAAGAAAGAGAGAGAGAGAGAGAGAGAGAGAGCGCGAGAGAGAGAGAGAGCGCGAGAGAGAGAGGGAGGAAAAGAAAGAAAGAAGGGAAAAGAAAGGAAAAGAAAAGAGCCTTTCAGAATCACTGGATATAATCTATCTGGGGAGAGAACATCCACATATGTGAACAAATCTGGGAAGATTTCAGTGCCAAATTCAGTAGTCCTGCCTCCGTGGTCACTTGGAACTGCATCCACTCAAAGAGCCCATAGCTCTGTAGGTTCAGAGGTGGATAAAGGTGCATCTGGCCAGTCCAGTTAGGAAAGGCTTTTTTGATGGGACAGGTTGGGTGGAAAGAAAGATTGGTTTGGATGCCATAGGGAGTTGGAAGGGTAGATTCTGACCTGGCAATGACACAAACCAATATACAGAGGCTGGAGTTGCCATTGGCCATGGCTCACAGGAGGGGCGAGGAAAGGGTTGATTGCCATGGCTTCCTGTTGGGGAGAGATAGAAAATGGGGCTACTCTCATCCATTTCTTTCCACCGACATTGACTGATTGATTGATTGATTGATTGATGCAGTCTCGCTCTGCCGCCCAGGCCGGAGTGCAGTGGCGCGATCTCGGCTCACTGCAAGCTCTGTCTCCCAGGTTCATGCCATTCTCCTGCCTCAGCCTCCCAAGTAGCTGGGACTACAGGCGCCCACCACCACACCTGGCTAATTTTTTGTATTTTTAGTAGAGATGGTGTTTCACCGTGTTAGCCAGGATGGTCTAAATTTCCTGACCTCGTGAGCCACCGCACCCGGCCTCCACTGACCTTTCTTTAAAAGCGTTGCGTACTAGGCTGGGCTCATTGGCTCACACCTGTAATCCCAGTGCTTTGGGAGGCAGAAGTAGGAGGATCACTTGAGGCCAGGAGTTCAGCCTCGGTAACACAGTAAGCCTCCGTCTCTACAATAATAACAATAATAATAATAACTATAATAGTAATAAATAATAATAAAAAATTAGTGAAAGACCCCCGACTTTAACTAGTCGGGGTCTAGTTAAAGTGGCTAGATCCCAACTTTAAACAGAAAGGATTGCATGTGATATCTCAGTCTGAAGAGCGAGAGTTTTATTTGTAAAGAGAAAGAGCCTTAACATTTTAATTATCTTGATACTACGCCCATCTTGGCAGTTAATCTGTCTCCCCCAAATTGCTCGAGAGCTGGAAGGCCTCAATCCCGACCTTAGTACCAAGCCTGAGAACTCAGTCCATTCTCTAAATGTGAAGTTTCCGCCGAACTTTAGATGATTCTGCGGCTTTGTGTTGTGGTTTTGTGGCTTTTTTTTTTTTTCATTTGAAATTAAATTATCTGGAATGACAAAACCACAGCTGTTAAACAGTGGGCATTAGATGACATTTAAACATCATTATCTTATGCTCTAATGGAAGAATTGGCTCGTGATTAAAAATGAGACCTCCCGGCAGCAGCAATCTGAGGAATTGCCATTTGCAAATCGCCTATTTTAGGAAGACCCCTGAATCTATTACTTGGTGTTTTCAGAGAAAATGGAACACTAGCTTTATCTGCGTCTGGAGTTTTGAAGATGGTGCTGATTGCTGACAGACCTCTCCAGCATGATCCTAATGGTTTGGTGCCTGCCTGTGTAGACGATGCCTAGAACTGACAGTAGCCTGGTGATACTTACAATTATAAATGAACTCTTATTTTAGAGATTATCTCAAGGAGTCAGTAATCCATTTTCAGGGCTCGAGACTTAATTTAGGCTTTTAAAATCTCTGATTGTGTGCTGTTAATGAAGTCAGTCTGAGTCTGTATTCATCCTGATAGTGCTGGGTTTGACACCAATGACACTAGATTTTATTTTTCAAACAGGTATGCAGATTTTTCTTCCCAAGAAAGACTTCAATTCTAGTGACTTCAGGTTAAAACATTGAGATGTGAACATTTCAGCATGGAAAACACCCCTTTATCCTGTGAAGAAATTCTAACTTACAATTTGGGGTTTCTATTTTCTTTTTAATGTTATTTTTAGAAGGCTACAGGCTAATGAATGTTTGAGGTGTAATGTTTATGGGACAGCGGGATTTCTGTGGCAAGTATCTATTTAGTTATTTTTAGTGTCCTGTTTTTTGAAGACTCCAAGAAGAGCATATAAAAGGAAGAGACCTTTGTCGTCCACTTCCACTGTAGCTCACTTTCGCATCTATCACTTGGATTACTGCTAGAGTTTTGGAGAAAACGAAAAATGAAAGAATCAGTGATGATTCTCCAAAGTAAATCATTGCTGAAATGTGCGATAGGTTATTGTCCTTTCGTTGGCATGTTGGGAAAGTCCTGGACATATGTTAGCATGGTGAGCCACTGAGTGAACTGGCATTCTTTAGCTGTAAGCAAAAAGTGAGCCCTAGCTAAGGAGGATATGCACTGGTCCTTCAGGTTAAGAAGGTGGCGGAAACCCCTGAACTATTATTGAAGGAATCAAAGAAAGGAGCGGCATGAAGCCTTCCGTCATTGCTGGAAGGAATAACCTCCTTCTTTCTGGCATCCCTAAGGTTCTGAGTCTTTGGCAAGAGTTCAGTTTCCCAGGGTTAGTTCACACACCCACCCCTGGTTATATGGCACCGTAAGAGGCAAGGAGCTTCTAGAAACCTGATCACCTGGTTTCATAGACTTACTCTCTCTCTTAGACTGGACATAACTGGGGGAGAAGTCATAGCTTCTTCTGTCCCCAAAGTGGGGTGTTATCATGAAGGGAGAAAGGATGTTGAGTTGTCAAAATATACAAATACTCAACTGGAAGTCAAAATGTGTCCTAGAAATTCAGCAATATCTAAGTGAAGACATTCAGAGCTGTCTGCACATAAAACTGTAAGCACCAGCTCTCCGGATTTGAAAAAAAAAAAAAAAAAAAAAAAGGAAAAAAACAGCAAAGCTATTAAGGACCCATATTTTAATATGCATTATTACATTTCACAATTGTTTTGCAGGATAAATTTCTATCAGGTGACATGAAAATGAGGCCAGATATTTTCATAATCTCTTGTGACCCAAATGTATTATGAATTCCTTCATCTAGTTTTAATATAACTCTAAATTATTCCTTGATGTCTATTAATAATTAAGGAAAGCAAAACTGTATTATCTCTTTAATAGCATTTTGACTTTTACTTTCTTTTGTAATAGATGTTCCCAGTACATTTCTTGCTATGTCAGTATTCTTAAGAACTTCAAGTCACCGTATTGCATGACTCTTATACCCTCAGTTTATGAGTCCTGCTGTTGAATGGCAATGGTCCCCCACTCCCACCAGTCTTTTCACCCCAAGAAGTCACTGTCCTCCTTTCAATGGGCCAACACTCTGCTTTACTTTAGGGGAGCTGCCCCTCCCTGACTCCCAGTCCCTTAGAGTGAGGTTCCTTCCCCAGGCCTGTCCAATGAGAGTGGTACATTGCATGGGAATGAGAGGCTCAGAGCTGGGCAAATATTCAAAGTGGGGCCATTCAGAGGCAAGGAATGTCTGTCCTTGGACTTTATCTGCAACAATTAGGAAACATTGCTTCTCTTTTCACCTGGGTTGTGAGTCCTGGAGCTGCAGGCGGCCGCCTTTCCAAAGCATAAAGCCCCTGCCGGTGGAAGCAGCCTGTGATCCTAATGGCATCACCACAGCTCCTAAATCCAGTCTCTTTGGGACCCAGACCTTTCCCTGCACTTCCATTGTAGGAGTCCATAACAGTCTGTTTTATACTTAAGCCTCAACCAGGTTTTTAAGATTATTATTTTTCGTTACTGAATCTTATCAAACATATCACTCTTGGCCAGGTTTTTTTTTTTTTTTTTTTCCTAGGGACTCAGATTCTAGAAATGCATTTCTTGTTCCACATTCTGGAAACACGTTGTATTGCACAGCCGATGGTATTTAGGAAGGGAATTAACCCTACCGCAGGGACCAGTGCACAACAGAGAAACTAGAACCGTGTCCGGCACGTTGCAGACACTCAAGAAACCTTTGCTGAGTGAATGGAGGAATGTTTGCAAGTCTCCCTTAGCACTTCCTTGGGAGAGAGCTGTACTGTCTTCAGGAGCAATTCCTTAGGCTGGAGAAACTCTTCCAGGTGGGGATGAGCTGCAGGTCCACTGGGGCTGGGGCAGGAAGAACCTGTTGTTGGCCAGCCACTGTCATCTTCTGGGGAGAGCTGACCTTTATGAAGCGTCATTGAGCACCATGCACAAGGCTGGGGGTTTGCTCCGCTGGTCAACTCTGCAGCAGGAGACGCGAGAAATCTTCCGGTCCCATCACCTGGTGCTGAGGCTCTTCTTTCCTGTGAACTAATTAGCTCTCAGGTTCAATTACCTTGTCTCCCTTGGTTTCCATAGAGGGAAATGGTTTTTTAAAAATGTGATGGAAGGCATTTTCTTCCACTGGTGGTAACAGGGATAATTGTGATTGCTCTGCTGGGATGAGGGGAGTCTTTGGGGATATTTGGGGTATCTGTGATGACAGAAAGTAGAGGAGACAATTCGGGGGAGGGGTGGGGATCAAGATCCTCACTCAAGCAGAAAAAGGACCTTTCAGTGATCTCCTATGACGGCACTGCTGACCTCCAGTCAAGACCTGGCGAGGCGGGGGTGGATGGAAAGGAGGCAGGTTCAGAGTTAAGCCATATTGTTTTGTTTCAGGAATGAGAAGCCAAAATAAAAGAGAAAGATTCAAATCTTGCTTTTTCTCTTCTTAACTCTGTGACATTTGGCAAATCACCTATTCTCACAGATTCTCAGGATCTTCTTTGTGAACTTCAAATGTTTAGCACACAATAAACACCAACACGTGCATTTTTTTAAAACTGAGGTGCCATTCTCATCACATACAGTTAAGCGTTTTGAAGTGTACAGTTCAGTGGTATTAAGTGCATTCACAATGTTGTGCACCCATCGCATCGCCCTAGTTTACAAACGTTTCCATCACCCCAGAAGAACACCCCATACCCATTAATCTGTCACTCTCCATTCCCTTTTCCCCCAGCCCCTGGCAACCAGGAGCCTACCATCAGTCTCAGTCTCGTGAACGCTGTTCTGGAATTCAGCATAAATGGAATCGCTACAGTATGTGACCTCTCTGGTCTGGCTTCTCTCACCTCAAGCATCAACTTCTTTAGTTTCATCTGTGGCTGTAAAAATATATCCATCCTCTTCATTCTTTTTTTCTGAGAATGGAGTCTGCACTGTGTCACCCAGGCTGGAGGTGCAGATGCACAGTCTCCGAACTCCACTGCCAAGCCTCCTCCCCTCATAGGCTTCAAGCGAATCTCCCTGCCTGCCAGCCTCCCGAAGTAGCTGGGATTAAAACAGGTGCCCAACCACGCAGCCCCAAGCCTGGCTTGATTTTTGGTATTTTTAGTAGAGCATGTTTCACCTGGTCATCAAATTCCTGCTCCAGGTGATCCTCGCACCTGGGCTCCTAAGTGGCTGGGATTACAGGTGTGAGCCACCGCACACCCAGCCCTCTCCTTCATTCCGCTTTTGCAGGGCTGGATAATATTTCATTGTACAGATAAGACCACTAACCTTTTGACTATGGCAAACGGCTTTGACTATCAAGAGGTTCGATTCTCCCCTTTGACTATTATGAGTAATGCTGCTGTGAACCTTCACGTATGAGTCTTTACATTTTGAGAAATGGTGATGCATAAATACAATGATTATTTATGGTAATTTAAATACTATTAAATGATATTATCAAAGGAATGAAGCATAGAGAGTGGATTGGTGGTTACGGTCAAGAGGCCAAGAAGATAAATGGGTGTATTAGTCTGTTCTATTGCTATAAAGAAAACCTGCAGGCTGGGTAAACTTATAAGAAAAGAGGCTTAATTGGCTCATGGTTCTGCCCAATGGGCTGTACAGGAAGGCATGGCACTGGCCATCTGTTTGACTTCTGGTAAAGCCTCATGAGCTTCCAGTCATGGGAGGAAAGTAAGGAGCAAGCGAGAAGAGAGTGGCGTGGGGGGTTTCGGCCATACAACGATACACCCACCTCCCATGAACTCAGAGTGAGAAACCCCGTTCATCAACCAAGGAATGGTCCCAAGCCATTCATGAGGGATCCCACCCCCATAAAATCCAGAGGCCCCTCCCCACCAGCCCCCACCTCCCAATTGCTGGGATCCCCATTTCAACATGATATTTGGGTGAGGTACAGACATGCAAGCTATATCTAACCAGGGGGATGGATAGAAGTTTGATTAATGAGTAGCAAATATAGGTTGGATATGAGGAAATAAGACGCCTGCGTTAGATAGACGCAGCAAAGGCCAATTATAGTTTACAGTACTGTGTGTTTTCAAAATATAGAGAAGAGAAGATTTGAATGTTCCCAGAATAAAGAAAAGTATGACATATTTAAGATGATGGAGATCCGCAAATTACACCTGATTTTGACTTTACAAATTAATATGGGTGGTATTAATTATCCACATGTACCCATGGGCAACTGTGTGTATCTAATCCATTTGTCCAATATAAAAAAATTAAAAAAATTAAAAACTACAATTTATATTATCAAATACTATTAACTGTTTAACACTATTATTTCATATGAATGCTAGTTGTAATAATAGCATGTGGCTTGCCCACCAGACTTTATTAGTCAGACCTAGACGGCAGAAGTCTTCACAACTCCCCATTTTTTTTTTTTTTTTTTTTTTTACCCTCCTTCCACATCTTTCCGGGAAGCCTCTCACTGACGGTCTAAACACTCTGACGAGACCAGATCCGTACTTCTTTCTAGCCACCCCTTATTAACTCAGCTAAGCTGGATCCGAAGGTTGCACGCAGCATCGCCTCACTTCTGTGACCGTCCTCCTGTTACTCGCTGTAATTATGGAATTGTAAAGTGTCACCCACTCAGGAAGCCAGAAGCCTTTTTCTCATTGAGTGTGCGCCGCGGGGGCCAGATGCTATGGCCCTAGATGAGAGGGACACAGCAGGCTCTTGTCGGGAGGGGACCCGCTTCTCTGCCTCTATTCTCTACTTTTGTTATTTAAAGGTAAAAGTCCGAAAATGTTGCCATAGTGACAGCACCAAATGTTGATCAAGCCCATTAGATTTGCCCAGAGGTGCGTTTAACTCACCCACAGTACTTTCAGAACAATTCTTTGTTCCTTCTCTCCTTTGTGCAAGAAACGTGGCACCCCCGCCAGAACCTGGTGCCCCACAGGCTGTGGTGTGGCCATCTGCAAATGGCGACTCACTTCACATGGGCCCTGGCTCCCCACGCTGCCTGCTCAAACGTTTTTATCAAGCACGGGCCAGCGAGGCCCCACCTCTTCCCTGTGTCCACCGTCCACATCATTCCCTCAGCCTCTCCTGACCATCTCCACGCCGTATTTTTCCAGGCTGTCATTGACGGTGCAGGGGTGATGGCAAGAGACGACTCAAATTCAGAAGCTAAGTCATATCCTCTGCTTATCTCAGATTGGGTTCATCAGGATGCTGAGTGGTGACAGAAACCCAACTTCCAGCTTCACTGAAAGGGACCCTGGAGTGGGGCTGACTCGGTTTGCAAAGTCCGGCAGTGGAGACTCTTCAGGGCAGCCGGCTGGAGGTGCCCTAAGGATAACATTGAGAACCTTCCCTCCCTCACTCAGTTCTGCTTTCTTCTGGGGTGCCTTCTGTGGATGTGAATAGTGTTCCCCCCAAATCTCATGTCCACCCTGAACCGCAGAATGTGACCTCATTTGGAAATAGGGTCTTTGTAGATGGAGTCAGTTATGATGAAATCATACTGGATTAGGGTGCCTCCCAAATCCAATGACTGGTGGGTTTGGTTTTCTTGTTGTTGTTGTTTGTTTGTTTAAGACAAGGTCTTGCTCTGTTGCCCAGACTGGAGTGCAGTGGCACAATTGGTTCACTGCAGCCCCAACCTCCCAGGCTCAGGTGATCCTCCCACCTCAGCCTCCTGCGTAGCTGGGTCTACAACTGCTCACCACCACACCTGGCTGATTTTTATATGTTTTGTGGAGATGGGGTTTCACCATATGGCCCAGGGTGACTGGTATCTTTTACGGGAAGGCAGAGGGAGATGTGGACACAGAGGCACACGGCGTAGAAGGCGATGTAGCAATGGAGGCAGACATTGGAGGGACAGTTACATGCTAAGGAGCACCAAGAATTTCCAACAGCCATCAGGAACTGGGAGACTCATGAAATAGACTCGCCCTGAGAGCCTCCAGGAGAGTCCAACCCTACCAACACCTTGATTTCAGACTTCTGGCCTCCAGAATGGTGAGGATAAAGTTCTCTCCCAGTTTGTGCTAATTTATTATGGCAGCCCTCGGAAAGAATGCACTTTCATTCACAGGCTGATCCTCACCCAGTGACATCAATGATGGCTTCCAGTAGCACTCAGCTCACCTCCCGCACATGGGCTCTGGAGGAGGGATGCTTTCTTACCTTGTTTTTGTGTTTCCCCAGTGGAGGGACTACCCAGGCTGCAGGGAAAGCCCACTCCTCAACCTGCTCCATCCTCCCTCTCCTCATGGAAGGAAGAGGGGCTTAGCGCACAGAGAGGCAACGTAGCAAGCTTAGCCCAAGCTGTTGCTTCCTCTGGCAGCCTCTGGCCTGCAAGGAGGGTGTCTTCTCATCTGCTCTGGATAGGGAAGGCAGGCTCAGGGGTTGGGGAGGTGGGTGTAACCCATAGGGCAGCACAGAGCCAGGCCTTCTGGACTCACCCTTATGAAGCCACATCTCCAGGGATCCACTTTGTCAGTGTCAGAGCAGATGTTTTCATCTCTGCTATCTATCTCCTGCACATGTGATAGGACATCCTTTCATAACCGGTCATAAGGAGAGCTCCAACAAGCTAAGTCACTCGTCCGAGGCCACTTAGTGATGTTAAATGGCAGAATCAGCCTTGGCACCCCCAGTGTCTGTCTTCATTCCAGGAATTCCTACCCACTCTGCCATCCTGCTCGCCACCGCCCTGAGGCAGGCCGGAGGCCCTGCAGCACTAAGAATTCTTTTCCCAAAGGCGAGAATGATCCAGTTATCGGGACTGGCTTTTCTCAATCTTTCTTAACAGTGAGCTGAGAACACGTGTGATAGGGGAATTAAGGACTCGCTGGATCAAACAACAGCTGAACTTTCTTTTCTCCAAGTCCTGCAGGATAAGGGTTTCTTTTCACCGTGATTAGCTTAGACCAATTAGGATCCAGCCCCTGGGATGGTGGACGGGACCAGCAGAGGAGCATAAATAACTGGTCAAACTGGGATCCTGTTAGGAAGGAGGTGAGAGAGCTGGCACTGGCGGTATTTCTGCGCCATGAGGTGATTGCATAGTACAGACACTGTGGGCAGAATTTCAGTGAAAACAGTGTGGGGATCAAGTAGTTATAACTAGGAGGACAAAAGAAATGGCCAAGCATGTGGGGATTCATTTATTTTATTATATTTTTCCCCTAAGAGAGTCTGAGTTCCCTCAGAAGAAAAGCCTGCCCCTTGTTTGAGGCTAGATAGTCCCTTCCTCCTGCAAGTTGTCCGAGAAATTGATTAAATCCATCACTCACAGCTGAGAAGAAAGGGTGGGAAACCCTAGAAATGGTTAGGGTCCCTGGGAGACACTTGAATTTGGAATCTATTTAATAGCTCTTGGCACGAAAGCAAACAAGAGCCTCTCGGAGATCAAAGGACTTTTATCTTACTCAGTGGAGAGATCTGTTACTTCAGTCACTTATTGTTGGAGCCAAAAATATCCCTGAAATGAGAAAAGAAGGAAGAAATGTGTTGTCCATTTCTGTCTTTATTGCAGATCAGGGTGTTTGGTGTTCAGGTGATTTCTGAGCTTTATAAGGAACAATCTTTTCTTTAATTGGGGAAGGCATGAATTCCTAGCTGCCCATCAGGCCTTCTATTC
>NW_016804704.1:1300291-1316256 GCF_001698545.2 Rhinopithecus bieti
ATGCTTTCTTACCTTGTTTTGTGTTTCCCCAGTGGAGGGACTACCCAGGCTGCAGGGAAAGCCCACTCCTCAACCTGCTCCATCCTCCCTCTCCTCATGGAAGGAAGAGGGGCTTAGCGCACAGAGAGGCAACGTAGCAAGCTTAGCCCAAGCTGTTGCTTCCTCTGGCAGCCTCTGGCCTGCAAGGAGGGTGTCTTCTCATCTGCTCTGGATAGGGAAGGCAGGCTCAGGGGTTGGGGAGGTGGGTGTAACCCATAGGGCAGCACAGAGCCAGGCCTTCTGGACTCACCCTTATGAAGCCACATCACCAGGGATCCCCTTTGTCAGTGTCAGAGCGGATGTTTTCATCTCTGCTATCTATCTCCTGCACATATGATAGGACATCATTTCATAACTGGTCATAAGGAGAGCTCCAACAAGCTCAGTCACTCGTCCGAGGCCACTTAGTGATGTTAAATGGCAGAATCAGCCTTGGCACCCCAGTGTCTGTCTTCATTCCAGGAATTCCTACCCACTCTGCCATCCTGCACACCACCGCCCTGAGGCAGGCCGGAGGCCCTGCAGCACTGAGAATTCTTTTCCCAAAGGCAAGAATGATCCAGTTATCGGGACTGGCTTTTCTCGATCTCTCTTAACAGTGAGCTGAGAACACGTGTGATAGGGGAATTAAGGATTCGCTGGATCAAACAACAGCTGAACTTTCTTTTCTTCAAGTCCTGCAGGATAAGGGTTTCTTTTCACCATGATTAGCTTAGACTAGTTAGGATCCAGCCCCTGGGATGGTGGACGGGGCCAGCAGAGGAGCATAAATAACTGGTCAAACTGGGATCCTGTTAGGAAGGAGGTGAGAGAGCTGGCACTGGTGGTATTTCTGTGCCATGAGGTGATTGCATAACACAGACGCTGTGGGCAGAATTATAGTGAAAATAGTGTGGGGATCAAGTTGTTATAACTAGAAGGACAAAAGAAATGGCCAAGCACGTGGGGATTCATTTATTTTATTATATTTTTCCCCTAAGAGAGTCTTTGAGTTCCCTCAAAAGAAAAACCTGCCCCTTGTTTGAGGCTAGATAGTCCCTTCCTCCTGCAAGTTGTCTGAGAAGTTGATTGAATCCATCACTCACAGCTGAGAAGAAAGGGTGGGAAACCCTAGAAATGGTTAGGGTCCCTGGGAGACACTTGAATTTGGAATCTATTTCATACCTCTTGGCACGAAAGCAAACAAGAGCCTCTCAGAGATCAAAAGACTTTTATCTTACTCAGTGGAGAGATCTGTTACTTCAGTCACTTATTGTTGGAGCCAAAAATATCCCTGAAATGAGAAAAGAAGGAAGAAATGTGTTGTCCATTTCTGTCTTTATTGCAGATCAGGGTGTTTGGTGTTCAGGTGATTTCTGAGCTTTATAAGGAACAATCTTTTCTTTAATTGGGGAAGGCATGAATTCCTAGCTGCCCATCAGGCCTTCTATTCAAGGCTGTTCAAAATTGCAGTTGAATGTGTCATGGACAGAAAACTCCCGTGCTCATGTATTCCTCAAGTTTTGATTAACAGCCTACCATCTGGCATCCGGATAGTAGGAATTCAGTGGTATCATGGATGGACAGTGTCCCCCCAAATTCACGTCCACCCGGAACCCCAGTGTGTCACTTTAGCTGGAAATAGTCATTGCAGATATAATTAGTTGAGTTTCAGTGAGGACATACTGGATTCAGGTGGGCTCTAAATCCAGTAAGTGGTATGTTTATAAGGAGAGGAGAGGAGACAGAGACACACAGAAAAGGGACCTTGTGAAGACAGGGGCAGAAATTGGAGCCTGGGACTGCCGGCAGCTACCAGAAGCTGGGAGAGACAGACACAGATGCTCCCTCGTGACCTCCAGCAGAACCAGCCCTGCTGACACCCTGATTTTGGACTTCTGGTCTCCAGAACTGTCTGAGAATAAATTTCCATTGTTTTAAGCCACTCAATGTGGGCCTTTTGCTAGGCAGCCACAGGGAATGAAATCAAATGGTTGTGAGACGATTCACAGAGCTCACATTCCAGCTGTCCACCCAGTGAAGGGGGAGAGAGACAGTAAACAAGGAAACAAGCAAATAAATGTGAATTTCAGAAGGATTATTGAAAAACATTAAAGCAGGCAATATGTTACCCAGAGTCAGGTTGCGATGGGAAGTCTATTTTAAATAGGATGGATGGTCTGGGAAGGTTCTTCAGTGAAGAGGCATTTGATCGGGAACTGAGACAGTTAGAAGGACCAGGCACACAACCCTTGGAGAGAACATGCTCAGGCAGAGGGACATGTGAGAGTCCAAGGTACAAGAGAGCTTGGAGCTTTCACAAACAGCAAGAATCCACTGTGCCCCTGCCCCAGCGTCAGTGTGGGGAGAGGAATGGGTTGAGGCTGCAGGGGTAAGGAGCTGCATTCCAGATATTGCTAAATGCATATAATATTTACATAAAAGAATAGAAACCAAGTGTCAGGGCCACACAGTTGGACTTGTACAGGGAAAGGGTAAAATTAGAGGCTAGCTGAGTTTTAAAAGAAGGAAGAAAACGGTACCATTTCAGAGGAGATTTGCTGCCGGTCCCGCCAGGGTAGCGATAGCGTTTTCTACTCACCAAATCCACCCAACTTTTTGGAAAACAAAAATAACTGCACTTTCAGGTTGACTCTCTTCCTTCAGGAAAAGTTGGGAGCCTACGGTGGCAGGACAGAGAGATGTGTGTCTTAGTGTCCTGGATTCAATAGCGGCCCCCCAAAATGTTTATCCATGTAGGACCTCATGTGACCTTATTTGGAAACAGGGTCATTGCAGATGTAATTAGTGAAGATGAGGTCATGCTGGAGTAGGTGGGCCCCTAATCCAGTGACTGGGGTCCTCATGAGAAGGCCATGTGCAGACCCCAAGAGAGACAGGAGGAGAAGGCCATGCAATGAAGAAAACAGAGGCTGGAGTGACACATCCACAAGCCCAGGGGTGGCAAGCACAGCCGGAGCCATCTGAATCCAGGAGAACAGCATGGAACAGATGCTCTCCAGGGCCCTCAGAGTAAGTGTGGACCTGCCGACGCCCTGATTTCAGCCTTTGGCCTCCAGAATAGTGAGAGAATAAATTCCTCTTGTTCTAAGTCATCCAGTTTGTGACACTTTGTAAGAGCAGCTCCAAGAGACTGATACAGACTGGAGTGGATTTTGAGAATCAAAAAATAAATCCCCCAGGCAGGAGAAAGGAGCGCTTTCATTGGTTTATTTTGTTTTTGTTTCTTACATACGGTAAGAAGGCACAGCCACCTGAGCATATTACCACACTCTGTCACTGATTCTGTTAGACTCGGTTCTAACAGGAACCCAGGGACCTTGCTGGTTCCCATAGTCGGGCGGCTCCTAGCGTGTGGGGACCCACATGGGCCACACATCTCAGTGTTGCTGGCAAAACCGCTGGGACAAGTTTCCCTTCCTCCTCCTTCCTAAGTTTCCTTCCCCACCACGTCCACAGCAGTAAGACAGACCCAACGGACTTCACTGAGGATTGTTAGTTGATTTTGGTGACAGGATGTTTCCATTCCTGGGAAGGGATGGGAGTTCAGCAGGCATCCCATTTAGAAAGGAACTAAGTGAGGGCCCACTATGAAATCACTGGTGGAAAGCAGGCTCTGCAATAGAAAATGCAGCTGTAGAATGGTGGGGAAACAGGCTGTGAGGCTCTGTATCACAGATATGCAAAGACCACGATCCAACTTAAAATTATGCCTATCCATGGACCTCTGGTGTCAATGCATGGGGAGGAAGAGACTGTCTCTGTCCCATTATTGTTAACAGCTTTTTATTTAAACAATTTGAATGTTACATCACCTCAAGTTAATTTTTTCATTATTAATATTATTGTTATCATTTTGATCACAGGTACACAATTGGCTTAATCATAACCCTTGTTCCAAGATACACTCCTTTCCTGGGGCCGTCTGTGACTCACTTATATTTACATAGTTATTTGTTTATTTTTAAATAGTGTAATGAGCACCTGGGAACCCACCACCCACAACTAAAGCTGAGACCTTAACAATATATCCATGTGACCTCAATTTTTTTGAATAGCTATCACCCTTATGTACTTTAAAATGCAGTTACATAACTATCCTGAGGGCTTGATCTTTTCTGTTTGCTCAGTAACCAAATCTGTTTCAGGCATGTGTTTAGTTCCCATGTGGGACTTTTTGACTGCTCAAAACCACATATTCCATCATAATCTTCTGAGAAGACTCTTATCTTCTCTACTGACCTGCACGAAATGCAGTTCTGTCCTCATTTTTTTTCCTAAGCAAAACTTTCTCCTTTCTTAACTGATTTCTTTGAGGAACAAAGCCAAGAGCAACTGGGTTGCCATGTGGTTATATAATAAGAAGAAGTAAGAACAGATGTTCAGTAAACTCAACTGATAACACATTTATCTGTTCAAGCCAGAAATGTTTATCAATTGTTTAGGGGTCCAGATCTTGGAACTGGATGTTCGAACACCAGATGATGAAACATGATGGAAGAAAACTGGGCAAACTCACATCTATCAAGAAACAAACCCACCCACAAACAAGATGAGTCAAGCTGAAAAGAAAGTTTGATATAGTCTATATTTCTTTTCTGTTTCCTTTTATGTAATTCCCTTAGGAATTTTTTTTCTTAAAGGAGTGCTTTGGAGGAGAATAAAAGTTATAAATTAGGCCAGGCACAGTGGCTCATGCCTGTAATCCCAGCACTTTGGGAAGCCAAGGTGGGTGGATCTCTTGAGGTCAGGAGTTTGAGCCCAGTCTGGCCAACATGACAAAACCTCGTCTCTACTAAAAACACAAAAATTAGCCAGGCGTGGTGACACCCACCTGTAGTCCTAGCTACTAGGGAGGCTGAGGCAGGAGGACGGCTTGAACCTGGGAGATGGAGGTTGCAGTGAGCCGAGATCACTCCACTGTACACCAGCCTGGGTGATAGAGTGAGACCCTGTCTAAAAAGAGTTATAAATGAGTGGAAATTTTAAAGATCTCAGAAACAAGCAAATTTTGGCTCTGCCATTTGTTTGTGCTATGGTCTCAGAGAAGACATCAAAAATATAGACAGTGTGGAAAGAGGACAGTGTATATGAGTTAGTTTAGACAAGAAGTGTTTATTGAGGACCTATTGGATGTCAGGCTGGGCTCGGCTTTGAGGACATGATGGTGAAAAAAACAGACATGGATCTCACCCTAACTCTTACTGAGGAATTAATCAAAAACAGAAGTTTGGAAAAAATACTGAACCTGAGTTGTGTTTGAAGATAAATTCCTAGAGGACCAGTTTTGAGTTTCCTTTTCTTTTTTGCTGCACCACAAATGGCTTCTTATCAGTAATGAAACACAGCTCCAAATTTCTAGTTCTCCAAATCTCTGGAGAGCAGGTGCTGGAAAAGTGATGTTACTTGCATTTTCCTGGCATCGCACATGTAACCAACCTACTAGCTAAAGGCCCATTAGAAATCATTTTGTGTACTTAAATGATAAGTAGAAACACACACTCCCCTAGAGGAATAATTTGACTTGCTAAAGGCTTTTTNATGTTTTGCTGGACCACAAATGGCTTCTTATCAGTAATGAAAAACAGCTCCAAATTTCTAGTTCTCCAGATCTCTGGAGAGCAGGTGCTGGAAAAGTGATGTTACTTGCATTTTCCTGGCCATCGTACATGTAACCAACCTACTGGCTAAAGGCCCATTAGAAATCATTTTGTGTGCTTAAATGATAAGTAGAAACACACACTCCCCTAGAGGACTAATTTGACTTGCTAAAGGCTTTTTGCACGAGAACAACAGGGGTCATTATGTGTTCTTCTGGTGCATGACATCACTACAACTTCAAGAGTTAATTACATTCTTAATTACAGCTTTGTATTGAATTAGGAAAACTATCATCCATAACATAATTGAAACCCTGTTGAGATCGCGTCTGTTGCCAGCTAATTGCATGCCATTTTTTACTAAACTTTAAATAAAAACCAGTATTTCATTTGTCTCAGCTTTAATTAATTGACAGGAGACACTTAATTGGGGTTTATCAATAGATTGGATATGTTAAAGTGATCACTGAAGGATGTATTGCATTCTAGCGTGGCAGCCTTCAAATATTGAACTGGCCTGGTGCTTTCGTGACAGTTAGGAAAGAAACCTGAGAAGAAGTCATTTGTGGCTGCAAGAAAAGAGTACTTCAGCAGGAGTCAGAAGTTGTGGCTCCCAGCCTTGCAGGGGTTCCTTTCTCATCATGGCAAAAACACTTCCCCCCAGACCTTACTTCCCCTAAAGCTTACGCATCTCCATCTCTATCATGACAGTTGGATGGGTCTTTAAAATCCCTGTTCGCTCATATCCTTCTTTTGTGACTTAGAGTGGATGTTCTAGTGAGGGAGGGTAAATATGATGTTGGCCATAAGGCAAACTGCTTAGGGTCTGGAGTCTCTGCTCGTCTTTGTAGAGCAGGCCTCCTTTGTGGTCAGCCACAGAAGCCCTGTGGTTGCCCTAATAGAGAAGGAATTGCAAGAGAGACAGTAGGATGATCAAGATCAGTAATATCACTTATCAGTTAACAGGAACACAATGACCTTGTCAGAGGGTTGCTAACAGAATGTTGACTCCTGCATCTTTTTTTCTCTGACTCCCTCCACTCAAGATTTGAAGTCCAGAGAGAAAGAGAGAGAGAGAGACAGAGAGAGAGACAGAGAGAGAGACAGACAGAGAGAGAGTGTGTGTCTGTCTGTCTGTTGGGCCGAGTGTGGATCACGTGTTCTGTTTTGACTGAGGGAGTATAGGACCCCTTGCCTAATAGTCTTGGAGAGGCAGCTACCTTGAGAAGCAATTGGAGTGCTGTCACCAAAAGAAGGGATGGTAAAAAAAAAAAAATGGGCCACCAGGCTGGGAGTGGTGGCTCACGCCTGTAATCCCAGCACTTTGGGAGGCCAAGACAGGTGGATCACAAGGTTAGGAGTTCGAGACCAGCCTGGCCAATATGGTGAAAGCCCGCCTCGACTAAAATTACAAAAATTAGCCAGACGTGGTGGCGGGTACCGGTAGTCCCAGCTACTTGGGAGACTGAGGCAGGAGAATTGCTTGAACTCGGGAGGTGGAGGTTGCAGTGAGCCGAGATCGTGCCACTGCACTCCAGCCTGGGTGACAGAGTGAGACTCTGTCTCAACAACAACAACAACAAAAAGGACCACCAAAATGAACAGTCTTCACTGACCTTCCCAGTATGTGGGATGATCTGAGAAAGTCCTGCTCTGTGTGAGATCTTGGACATTTCCAGGTGATGAAATGGTTGACAGCAGTGTTTAGAAAAAATTGTCGATGTAAAGATTATCATCTCAAGGAGATTGAAAAAGAAAGAAAGAAAGAAAGAAAGAAACCTGTTGAATCATCGTGCCCTATAGTCTAATAAGGCACAACCCAAGTCTCCAGAAGTTGTTAGTTAGGAACGCTTCTGTTTTTGTTTCTGTAGGTGGTTTTGTTCTAAGTGTATTTTTCTCAGATGAATTGCCCTTGTCATAAAATTAATTCCTTTTATTTCACTATTCAAGCTTCAGTGAAGTATGAGATCAAGTGAGACTCTGCCTGTAAACTTTCTTTTTCTTTTTTTGCTTTTTGAATGTCTACAAATCTCCATTTTGTGGAATTGTGGGAGACAATTTTGTTATTGTGAGACAATATTGTTATTCCATTGATTAGTGAGCATAGCTGTTTCTTGAATTATTTGTTGTGCCGAAATATTTAGGATTTGTATCTCTTTTATTTCTATTATTTTGCTGATTTTTATTTGCCTTTTAAAGTCTAGTTGACAGTAACATATTCAAAAGGTGAAGATGGCCAGGTGCAATGGCTCATGCCTATAATCCCAACACTTAGGGAGGCTGAGGCAGGAGGATCACTTAAGCCCAGGAGTTTGAGAACAGCCTGGGCAATATGGTAAGACCTCATCTCTACAAAAAAATTAAAAACTATTAGTCAGGAGTGTTGGCTCATGCCCTTAGTTGCAGCTACTTGGGAGCCTGAGGTGGAAGGATCGGTTGCACCTGGGAGATTAGGAGGTCGAGACTGCAGTGAGCTGAGATCATACCAGTGTACTCCAGCCTGGGTGACACAGCAAGACCCTGTCTCAACAGTGAAACCAAAAAGGTGAAGATATCAAAGTTTAATAATAAAGGATTTTAAAATAAGTCTCCAAGAAATGAGAGGCCATCACCAATATCCATTTTTGGATTGTTGACATGAGGCCCATGCTCTAGGGGTGTGTCAATTTGGCACACAATGGGTTGCCTGTAACAGAAATTGATTTGAGATAATTTAAGCAAAAGCAGACCTGTCAGAGCCCTATCTGGGACTCAGAAAACCTGGCTCGTAAACCATTAACACTAAAAAGGAACCTCAGCCATGATTTGTAGGAGGAGCCGAGGTCCCTATCCAGGCTGCCATTTTTGAAAAGAAAACAAATAATACCAACATTTGTTTTGCCCTTATGCCACCGCTTATGATTAAACATCTTGGAGAAACCATCCTTCAGTGGGGAAATGGTTAAACAAACCATGTACCATGGAATACCACTTAGCAACTAAAAGGAGGAAACTGTCCATACTCACAGCAACTTAGAGGAACCTCCAAGGAAGTATGCTGAGTGACAAGAAGCCAAGGTCAGAAGGTTGCATATCGTATGATCCCATTCAAATCACATTTTTGAAAAGACAAAATGTCAGAAATGAAGAGCAGATTAATGAGTTCCAGGTGTTAGAGATGGAGAGGGTGGTGGAGGGATGCAGCTTTGGCTATAAAGGGAGAAAGGAGGGCTCCTTGTGTAGATGGAACTCTCTGTATCCTTACCTGGTGGGGGTGGACATACAACCTACACATGGAAAAACATTGTTACAACTAAAACACAACCACACGCACACGTGCAAGTAAAACTGTGGACATCTCAGAAAAGATCAGAGAATTGCATCACTGTCAATATCCTGGTTGTGGGAGTGTACTATTATTTTGTAAGATGTCATTATTGGGAGAAACTGGGTAAAGAGTCCATGAGATCTGTTTGTATTATTTCTTACAAATACATGTACACCTCTAATCATCTCAATAAAATCTTTCAGTTCAAGAAAGAGATTCTTGGAGATCATCTCTTTGGCCTATTGCCTAACTCCAACGAGACTGAAGACAGGATGTGGTGGAAGGTCCAGCAGAGACCCAACAGCTTGTGTTGTGGAAAGCCAGGACTTTGACCCGCCTAAAGTGCCAGAATGTATCTCCCCAGAATGACCATAGTGATATTACCAGACCCGCACACTCTCCCAGAATCTTACTACTTCTCAATAAGAGATAGAAATTATTTTCCATCCTCTTGAACCTGAGATGGTTGGTGACTTATCTGATGAATCAAATTTGCTGGGTATAAAAGTTGATGTGGCTTCTGCCAGCCTCCGTCCGTCTCTCCTGGGTTGCTTGCCCTGGGAACCCAGCCACCATGTTGTGAGGAAGCTCAAGCCATGTAGAGAGGCTGCCTGGAAGGGTTCCTGCTGACAGTCTGGCTGAAAGACAGCTCTACTGCCAAATGGGGGTGACTGAGCTTCTCCATGGTTCTGACCCCAGCATTTGAGCCACCTTGAGTAATACCATGTAGAGCTGAGGCAAGACGTCCTGGCAGAGCCCTGCCCAAATGACCGATTCATGAGTGAAATAAATGTGGCTAAGACAGAAATTATTGGAATGGTTTGTGACACAGCAATAAGTTATTGGGCTACGTTCTTTCCAAACACTGCACACAGTGGGAAAGAGGAAATTCCCTGTTAGGAGGATGCTGGACAGCTGAAAACAGCATATGGCAATGCCATGGGGGTCTGAGTCAATTTCATCTTTTCGTACACCCGTCACTCCTACGAGCTCACTTCAGAGACTCTGGGAAGTTCGAAGGACATCAGTAACCAACAGAAATAGGTCTGAGAAACGGCCCCAAAAGATCCTTGTGAAGCATCTAGTGGGTGCTACTTTATTTAATATTTCATGCACCAATTATATGTAAGCATTGAATAATCTCTAGCCAAAACAGCTCTGTTTTCTTTAAGGTTTCTTGACTTTTACATAGATTAACTATTTAACCATGCTCTTCTGTCCATATTGGAGGAGAGATATCCATTAAAATGATAAGCAGGAGGAATAGGCTCAGGGAAGATTTAATATGCAATATTATTATGTAAAAGAAGGCAGAACCCATGCATATATTTTCAGGTGTCTGCCCTGTTCTAGGACTGCAGATGCAGCCACAAACAAGGTGGAGAAGGTCTCTGCTCCTGTGCGGGTCATATTCTGGTGGAGCGGGACTGAATTAAACAGACAAACAAGCAAATCAGCTAATATTCATCGTTGTGGGGGAAGTACTGAGAGCGTCGCAGAAGAAAACTTCCAGAAAAATGAAGAATTTATATGCCAACTCCAGGAGAAATATTTTAGTGAGGTCCTGGCTCAGTGCAAGGATATGGAACCAGAGCCAAGAATTCTATCAGTTAAAAGCAGCTTAGTTTCCTGAGCCTGGACTGATTGGGGACGTGGAAGACAAAGTGTCAGGTCCATCAGTGGAAGATTGGCCTTGAGCCACTGTACACAGAATGGAGAGCCCACTGGCCTAAAAGGAGAGATTGTCAGGCGTGACGAAGCAGGAATCTTAGCCGAAGAATATTCACAAATTGCAGGCCAAGAGGGAAGTGGGGACGTTCGTCTTCTCTTCATAGTCTTGCTCGTTGGGGGACCAGCTGTCCTTTATTGTTAATATAAAAATCAATATAGCAAGAGGCGAGTCTTTGCTGCGATAACATTGGCTCCTTTCACCAGGCGTGTGGAATTAGATTACTGATAGATGCACCTCTGTCGCCTCCCCAGGCTCCAGATAGAATCTGTGGGCTTTGCCAATAAGCACAGTAACAGAGTGTGGATCAGGAACCAGCAGGTGGCCAATGGCAGTGGAGAAAATGTAATTCCCTTGCAAGACACCGTCCTGGAGGGAGCCGGGAAGCAGCTTGCCTGATTGCGTATGCTCAGCTACGCTCAGGCTGGAGCCTTTGAAGGGACGCTTGGGTACCTGTGTGCAGTTAAAACACTGCACGCCGGGGAGGCAGCATCAATTAAGAGAGGAAAAGAGAAGGAAAGAAAACAAAGAAGGAAAGGCAAGGAGGGGAAAGAGAGGGAGGGAAGTCCAGAAGAAAGGCAGGCCTGCAAGCAGCTCTTTGAGAAAACTTCCCAGAAGGGCTTTTGCTTAAAATGCAGTCGTTTCAGTAAAGGGACAGATTGCAGTAAAGAGCATTTCCCCAGATATGCTCTGTGCCACATGGAAACTAATTCGTGGACACGTGATCTGCTTAGAGAGTCGCTGTGGGCCAGTCTTTATTCAGTGTCCACAGAGTCACGTGGCAAGCAGCCTGATTACAATCCACCTTCCTTATGATCAGGAGTGTAAGTGCAAATAGAGGGTTGCTTAGCAGATGTGGTGGTGGTCGAAATTAAACAGGGGAATGCTATGGCCAAATTTTTTCAGCTTATAAAACTAATAGAACATGTGAACAATGATATGCAAACCACTAGTAGTCTCCACCGGCCTGAAAGGAGGTTAATCAGCCATATCAACTGTCAATAATTTTTTGTACTTTCTGCCAGTTTTTCTTAATCTAGTTAGTGCTTACTTGCTGACTCTCCATGTCCATGCATGCATGTGTGTGGGTTTCATATACATGTATGTCTGTCATAGCAGAGATGTGTGTATAGGTTTATAAATCATGTCTGTTTACAAAGTTAAAACCAGTTGGTTTTTACAGGTTCCTTTTTGGCCATCAACATTCACGTTGTGGGCGGTGCCAGTGGCTCATGTCTGTAATCCCAGCACTTTGGGAGGCTGAGGTGGGAGGATCACTTGAGCTCAGAAGCTCGAGACCAGCCAGGCACGGTGTCTTGCAACTGTAGTCCCAGAGCCCAGGAGGTTGCGGCTGCAGTGAACCATGATTGCACCACTGCAGTCCAGCCTGGGTGACAGAGTGAGACCCTATCTCAAAAAAAAAAAAAAAAAAAAAAATGTCGTGAGCATTTTCTGGCTTCAAAACATTATCTTTAAGAACATGACATTGGTATGTTTTACATTCAATTACATTAATGAATATCTACATTTCTATTTTTTTACTGTTCTAACACTTCACAAACGATCTTAGATGTAAGTCATGGAAAACATTTTAAGTAGATCTATATAAATTCCTAAAAGTAGAATTCCCGAGCTAGGGGAGAGGAGAGGTACTACTTGAAGGCCTGATACTCTGCAGAGGGGCGGCGGCTGCCCGTGCACCAGCTGGGAGTGTGTTCCTCTCAAATAAGTCCTACTTTAGTGTGTTCTTATTTATTCCATGTTCTTATTTATTGTCACAATAAGTGCTACTGCTGCTGCTGTTAATTTTATATAGGAAAACAAAGAAAGAAACTAATAACAGGTCCCTAAATTCAATGTCCAGAATCCTCTTGGAAGTTTCAAACAACAAAAACATTAGTGACTGTATCTAGTTAAAAAACTGGGCCATGACAGAAAGGTAAACATGAACATTGAATCTGCCAGCCCCAGTACAGAGAAGCTTCCAAAGGATCACCATTCAGTTTGCTGTGCTCCTTCCAGGAAACAAAATACATGTGTGTCTCTGTGTGTGCATTATATACTTGTATAAATGTATCTAAATATCTGTATGTGTGTATACATGCATGTATATACGTGCACATGTGTGTGTGTGTGTATATACCAGAGTATGTATTCTTCATGAAAGTTACTTAAAATGTGCAGTTTATACATACTTGTCTTTTATACAGGAAAACAGAAAGAAAGAAACTAGTAACGGGTCCCTAAATTCAATGCCCAGAATCCCCTTGGAAGTTGATGTTTTGGGGGTGGGTGGAAAAGGAGGGATGCCGGTATCTCTGTGGGGGAAACTCCCTATGAATCCTGCCTTGTGTGTCGCGGCTTCTCCTACAATTACCCAGACCCTGGGGCCTTCCCAGACGCCCCCGCCTGCACCTTGTTCCCCTCCCATGCTGACAGGGTTTGTCAGCATCTGCTTAGGCCACTGATAAATAGAATGAGGCTTAGTTAAGACACCCCCAATCTGCAGCTCACCTCCGTCCTGTCTCCCACTACCTTTCCTCTGCCAACCCCACCGCCCAGCCATGGGGACAGGAAGCCCCCGTAGCGCCATGATGTTTTTCAGCGTCTTAGAGATGTTTTCGTGGCAGCGTATACTTCCCTGTACGCTTTTACATCACTTGGCCATGCCTTACTGAAGGACGCTGTGGCTGTTTCCAGTTCCGGGCTTTTACCAGTGGGCATCTGGTGTTCCCCCAGTTGCATCCTGCTGTTCCCCCATTTGGTGACCTGGAAGGATCGCCAGCAACCCGACCGTCAGGCTGCCCTCCCAGTAAGAGAAGGATTTCAGTGACCTGAGGTCATCGCACTGTGGTTGTTGGACAGCTAGTGGTTTCTTTGAGCGCAAGTTCTGGGGTGGTAATTCCTTGCTCCTGGGTCTGCAGCCGCACGGTGAGCAGGGCACGTGTGGTCCCTCGTTGCGCACGTGCAGAGGTTGTACTTGGTGGTATTCCTGGGTCCTGACGCCATACTCAGGACGTGGCCAGTATTCACTTAGAATTGGAACGAATAAGTAAATGAATGAATGAATGCATTCGTGTTTCTTCAAAGATAAACATCACTTCTGTCAGGTGAAAAAATGCCATTTGTTACGTTTTATTGTTTTTATAAGGGTGAGGGAACTGTACAATTATTTATCAAATTGCAAAGGAGGCAGTAAGACAAAAATCTGTCTTGATTTGAGCACCTCCATTCCTCCCCACCACCATCACTCAATGAGCCCTCCAGCCTCCCTGGGCTCTTCTCTGTGTCCGATTCTCTGGATATGAGAATGTTGTTTTCCAAGTGTAGCAGGGTTTCACTTTTCGAGCTGCCAGATGTGCTGGAGAAAATTATAAAGATGAATACTTCTGAGCCTTTGGCTGACGCTTAGCCCCCTCTGGTTCAGGTATCTTTGCAAAGGCAGATTTACAAATCATTCCGATTCTCCAGAGGGGTCTTGGTTTTCCATCCTGCCCTGAGCCTAGTGTGAGGTGAAGCAGCCCAGGCACCCACAGTATCTAGACTTGAAACAGTAGCCCCAGGAAAAGAAAATGTGCTTGGAGACAGCTCCTGCAGAGCCCCAGGATTACAGCGTGGGTAATTAGGCTGTCACTCTCGAGGAGGGGAACACTGAAGCAGGATCTCTATTAGCCTTTGTGCCCCTAAGATGGAGCAGGCTGGAAGGTAAGAAGCAGAGAAGTTTCGAGATTCATCAGATGTCTTTATGGCTCCCAAATCTCATTACTGACTTCACAATATTTTTTTCTTTCTCAACAACTTAGTGAAACAGCACTGAGGAATTAATTGTATTTTTAATAAAGCAGAGGCTTTTGTTGTTGTTGTTACATTGAACTTGCTTAATTCTGGGAAGCTCAAGATTGGCCGCGTCGTAGGGGAAAAATGTTAGAACAACTATTTAAGTAAAATTTATTTTAGTGGTGTAATTTTCCTTTCAGGTTTTCGTTTACCCCAACCTTTTGACTGTGTGCAGATTACATCCTAAGGCAAGTCGAGTCAGTGTCATATCACACCATTGATTCACTTAATCATTTACCAGACCTAGATGGAGTGATTTTAATGGGGCAGGCAGCCCCTGTCTTCCTCGTTAGAAGATTGCCTGATGAGGAAGACAGGTAGAAACGAACAAGAAAATATCAGTTGTGATGAAAATTAAACAACAAGTTGTTGATGAAAAGAGTCACACTTGGTAAAGTATTTGAAGAGACTTATTCTGAGCCAAACATGAGTGACCATGGCCCGAGACACAGCCCTCAGGAGGTCCTGGGAACACGTGCCCCAGGTGGTCGGGGCGCAGCTTGGTTTTATACATTTTAGGGAGATAGAAGGCATCAATCAAATACATGTAAGAAATACCTTGGTTCGGTCCAGAAAGGCACAGCAGTTTGAGGGGCGGGGGGCTTCCAGGTTATGGGTAGATTTAAAAATGTTCTGATGATCATTGGTTGAGTTATTATCAACAGAAGGGAGTGTCTGGGTTATGATAGGAGGTTGTGGAGACCGAGTTTTATGCAGATGTAGCCTCCGGGTGCAGGCTTCAGAGAGAATAGATGTGAATGTTTCTTATTAGACTTAAAGTCTGGTCCATGTTAATGCTGAAGAGTAGAATGAGGTCTGCCTGACCCCCCACTTCCCGTCACGGTCGGAACCCGTCTTTCAGGTTAAATTTTAGAGTGCCCTGGCCAAGGAGGAAGTCCAGTCAGATGTTTGGGGGGTGGGGAGTGGAGCTTAGAATTTTATTTTGTGTTTTACAGAGTGGGGAAGCGGGTGATTCGAAAGTTTTGGGGCTATTTTTAGGCTGAGCTATTTCGAAATAACTAGCCCATCAAGCTTAAATATCATAGACATGGTTGTTTAAAACAAGGCTGATATCTAGGTGAGTTGGTAAAAAAAAGAATAATTATTAAATGAAAAATATCCATCATTTATGGATAAGACCAAATTGGGATGAGGGGATGACACTGATTGCGGGGAAGGGACTGTCATGGTAGAACTAACACTGACCCTCTGGCTCTCATCAAACAGAGGGCAGGATGCTACTAAGGACAAGGTCCAGTTCGATTTAGGTTGGTGCAAAAGTAATTGTGGCAAAATAACGGCAGGCCCGGGTGCAGTGGCTCACGCCTGTAATCCCAGCACTTCGGGAGGCCAAGGCGGGTGGATCACGAAGTCAGGAGTTTGAGACCAGCCCAACCAACATGGTGAAACCCCGTCTCTACTAAAATTATAAAATTAGCTGGGTGTGGTGGTG
>NW_016804704.1:1316560-1421596 GCF_001698545.2 Rhinopithecus bieti
AATTGTGGCAAAATAACGGCAGGCCCGGGTGCAGTGGCTCACGCCTGTAATCCCAGCACTTCGGGAGGCCAAGGCGGGTGGATCACGAAGTCAGGAGTTTGAGACCAGCCCAACCAACATGGTGAAACCCCGTCTCTACTAAAATTATAAAAATTAGCTGGGTGTGGTGGCGGGCACCTGTAATCCCAGCTACTTAGGAGGCTGAAGCAGGAGAATTGCTTGAACTCGGGAGGTGGAGGTTGCAGTGAGCTGAGATCGTGCCACTGCACTCCAGCCTGGGTGACAGAGCAAGACTCTGTCTCAAAAAAGAAAAAAGAAAAAAAAAAAAAAATCAGCAGAAGCCGCAATTACTTTTGCACCAACCTGTGAAACACCTTTGCGATTTGAAGCGATATAAAGTGGCTAAGGTTGTCAGACACTGGCTTAAGATTTGGATAAATGTTGTGATGCATCTCTGCCTATCATCTGTGCTCTTTGGGTTTTGTTTTGTTTTTTTTCCATGTTTTCCTTACCCTTGGTTTCCATGGGAACTTCCATTGCTATTGTCTTGAGTAGGAGATTTCTGCCCTAGGCCCCAGGACTTACCTGGGGAAGGAGCAGGCCTGCTCTGTGAGTGACAAATCCAGCACAGACATCACTGGCCAAGGCAAGGTTTGGTAACCCGGGGGTTTGCAAAGCATTTCTGTTTATTTCATCTCAGGAATTCAGTATTTCATTCTTAAAGACCACAATATGGTTGAACCCTGGGATTATTTCAGAGATGAAAACCCTAGTAGTAGCATAGTTGGATTTTTTTTTCTCTCTGTTTAAAAAATATATATACTTTTATGACTCTGATCTCAGTAAACTCTGTCCAGGAGTGGGGAAGAAGGGAAAGCAGTAGGAAGGCTGAAGATTAATCCTTTGAGGGCGGAGGACTGCAAAGCCTTCTGGCCGTTTGTACAAGGCTGAAGGCGTGTGGTAAAGGTGGTTTGGCGGCAAGAGGATTAACTTTTATTGGTTTGTGAAAATATCGGTTCTTAGGGAAGAACAAAGTTGTGTTTTCCCAGCCCAGGATCTACTGGGGGGCAGAGTCCCACTGTTCTTTTTATTCTCCTTGTTTGTGGACAGGGAGTTGGTTTAAATTATCATCCCACAGATGGATGCCCCTTGCTCAGAAGATGGTATGTGGAGGTCTGGCCGCACTGTGCCTCGGAGACCCCCTGCAGTTTCTGCATTGGCTAGTCAGCTTTGTTGGGGGCAGAGGAGGCTCCCAGAGCTGGACCCCATGCAGAAGGCATGTGGAGACCATTAAGCTGGTCCCAAGATGTCTGGGCGGCTAAACATTACTGAGAAGAAATGTTCCTCAAATGTATAAAGCCAAATATTTAGTTAAGATTGTCCTCATTAAAGGTGCTGAGGTTTGATTTGTCCTGTTGGAAGGCAACTTGTAAAATGCGGCTGCGAGGAAGTTCGTGACAGCCTCAGTGCTAGATGCCTGTGTCTGTGTGTACATGTGTTTTTCCTTACTGTCCCTATGGCGTGAAGCGCTCTATTTGCCTGTAGGCGAGGGCCTCTTTCATTCTGGTTGTGTCTGCATGATACCAAATCCTGGGAAGTCAGGGGTCTGATGAAACTGGTGAGTAGAAGATACCATCACTGCCACTGCCCACAGGTGTCTCTGCAGGTGCACAAGTATATGGGCACAATGCCAACAAGTACACACCTATGCACGTGATATTTGAACACCTCCAGTGTGTGCACATAAAGCCCCAGTCACAAAAGCCCACATCTTGATTCTCTTTCCACTTCTGTGGCCATGGCCAACAATTTGATTGAGTAAGCTAATGTGATTTGAAAATCTGGCGGTGATTCCTCTCTGCTGTGTGATCACCATAACCAACCTTGAATATGTTATACAAACAACATCTTTTAAAAGTGTGTTTCTAGGGCCAGCATAGTGGTGTGCACCTGTAGTCCCAGCTACTGAGGAGGCTGAGGCAGGAGGATCATGTGAGCCCAGGAGTCCAAGGCTGCAATGAGCTGTGAGTGCACCACTGTACTCCAGCCTGGGCAACAGAGTGAGACCCTGTCTCTAAAATATGGTTTTTTTTTAAGTGTATATCATTTAATAGATTGATTTGGAAAAAAAAACTCATTTTATTCATTTTATAGATCATCTTCTGACTGCTCCATTTAGTCAGAATGCCTCTAAACTCTTTTCCCTTCATTTTAAAAATCATCTTCTGGAATACGTGTCATCACTTATATCTCATGTCCCCACTCTGAATTCCTAGTAGAAAAATTCTAGTTTTAACCAAAAATAGAATCCGTGAGTTTTCAGTTAGGAAGGTAGACTATGAAAAGAAGCTGTTAGAAACATCAGAGTTTTATATACGTGACTGTTAACATTTTCCTGTTATAAAAATGAAAAGACCTTTAAGTATATACATATATATACTTAAAAAGAGAGAAGAGCATGGTGAATGAGATAACTAACATCTGCCACAAAATTACAGATGCTAGGATTTCATCCTGTTTGTGTCAGACTTGTATCTGAAAATAAAAGAATGAAAGAAAGCAAACATCACTGATAAAGCTGAAATCCTTTACACCCTCCCCAGAGGATACTCCCTCTTTCCCCTGCCCTCCAGTCCCTTGTTACTCTGGCTCCTTCCTCTGCTCCCCACTCCTGTTTTCTCTGTTCCTTCCACCAGCCCTCCCTCCATCCCAAACTCTACCCCTTTATCGTTCACTAACATGAATGTGGTGCTGATTTTTCCTGTCCATATCTTTGAACTTTTTGTAATATATGCATATCAATAAGCAACCAAGTTTTATCTATTCTAATTGTTTTAATGTACAACTTTATGGGCACCTGTGCAATTTTGTTACTTGCATAGTGGTCAAATCAGGGCTTTTAGGATATCCAACATCCAAATAATGCATATTGTACCCATTAACTAATTTCTCAATACTTCTGAGTCTTCCTTGCCTATGATTCCACTCTACATCCACATGTACACATTTTTTAGCACCCACTTATGAGTAGAAGATGTGACATTTGACTTTCTGTGCCTGGCTTGTTTCACTTAGGATAATGCCCTCCAGTTCCATCCATGTTGCTACGTAAACCATGATTTCATTCTTTTTTATGGCTGAGTAGTATTCCATTGTATATATTTATGTGTACCACATTTTGAAGATCTAATCATTCATTCATGGGTAGTTAGGTTGAATCCTAAGTTGCTGTTGTGAGTAGTGCTGCAATAGACATACCAGTGCAGGTATCTTTCTGATATAATGATTTATTTTCCTTTGGGTAGATACCCAGTAGTGGGATTGCTGGATCCAGTGGTATTTTTATTTTCAGTTGTTTGAGAAATCTCCATGCTGTTTTTCGAAGAAGTTGTACTAATTCATAGAAGTTGTGGTTGAATCCATCAACCACAAGCAACAAAGTTGCTTCAAACATTTTGAAACTAGGCATGCAGGGTATCATACTGTATCTTTCTCCAGTTTATTTTTTTTCACCCAAGATGATGGTTTTAAGCTGAAGCCCTGCTGACGCCTGTAGGTCTAGCTCATGCATTTCAACTCCTCCATTTTATGCAACATATGATGATGCCACATGTTTGCAAACATTTCTTGGGTGATGGGCATATATGGTATTTTGTTTTTCATTGTTACACATAATGATGTAGTGTAGTGGTGTCGTGTTTGCACATAGGAAAGGGCTTTTCAGGGAGATGATTTAAAATGGGTTCTTAATGTCTGAAGACATTGAAGCATTTCTTTCACTTCTGGGAAGATGGAGAAAGGTGATTTGTTTGAAGAAGGTCAGCCTCCCTGTTCTTCTACAGTCCTTTTTTCTGTTGTCAGAAAAGCTGTTTTTCCACCCAGCCCCAGAACTATCATCTAGAAATATTAATATTAAGAGCCACATCAGTTTTCTGTCTTCTTTTCAAAATTGTTAACAGCTCTTCCTTGAAGATGTATTCTCTTTCTCTCTCTTTCTCTCTCTGCTGTGAGCCACAGTGGTTTTCTTGGAAGTGATAGACCATATAATTCTCACATGTCAAGGTTTTAAGCCAAAGCCCTCAGGCACCACTTCTGATTTTCTTGAAGGATCAAAAAGAAAAGGTTGCAACCCTCACAGCCGTAGGCTCCTGCAGCACCTGTTTGGTGCACCTGTCACCCTGATGCTTGGGAGGAGGCTCTGACTCCATGCTGTGGGAAGGCGCTGGCCTCATGGATGGGCCTCCCCTGGTGTGTCCACTGTGGACATGAGTGGGTGTCCCAGAGCCCTGGCTCTCCCTTCCTTTCCTCCAGAAGGGGAATCGGCATGTTCCCAGTCATCTCTGAAATTATCTTTATTCTTCAAGGAGTTGCAGTGGCTCTTGCCAAGTGTCCTGAGGTCTTGGACACCTGCCTAGTGGCCCTGTGGAGGCCTCCACCCTCCAGACAGCACAGAGTTTGCTAAAGAAAATGTGACTTTTGGAGTCCAGGGCTAGAAAATATGACATGGGCACATACTGTCATGTTTTGCAAAGTAAGGTTTAGATGCTTTACTGATTATTTGTGTGTATGTGTGAGAATGTGTGGCTTGTGTTTATGTATGAGAGCATGTGGCTTGTGTGGTATGTGTGTGTTGTATGTGTGAGAGTTTGTTGTGTGTGTATGTGTGAGAGTGTGTGACTTAGATGTGTTGCATATGTGAGAGTTTGTGGAGTGTGTGGTGTGTGTGTATGGGAGAGTGTATGGTGTTATGTGTATGTGTGAGAGTGTGTGGTGTGTGTGTGAGAATGTGAGGCTCGTGTGATATGTGTGTGTTGTATGTGTGAGAGTTTGTGGAGTGTGTGGTGTGTGTGTGTGACAGCGTGTGATGTGTGTATGTGTGAGAGTGTGAGGCTCATGTGAGGTGTGTGTGCATGCATGTGACTGTGTGACCAGGTGTGTGCTGTGTGGGAGCAACAGAGGAAGGGCATGGGAGAAGGATGCAGATGCTGTTCGTTCTCTGGTTTTCAGGAATCTCTCCACCTCACCCCACCTTAACAAACACTGGAAACTTCTAGATTTCAGAAAGAGCTGGAAAGCATCAGAAAGGCTGTCTAGTTTCAGTGCCAACATTCAGCTCAGATGACCTGGAAAGGTGGCAGCAGTTGCAGAAGTACTAAAATATTGAAATACCCAAGCTCCACCTCAGTGTCAGCCCAGGCCATCTCCATGGACCGCCACCACCCACCCACCATGTCCTCGAGATTCAAGGTATTAGTCCGCAGCTTTGGCAGAGGAACCAGCTCCAGGGCCTGCATGCATTCTCATTCCTCAGTGCCATTATCTCCCTATTGAGCCTAATGGTTTCCAACTGTGTTCCGTAGACATCTAGGCCATCATCAACCCTCTTTAGAAGACATTTAACATTTACTTCTAATGTCATTAGCAAACATCTTTTTTCTCTTTTAAAATCTTAACCTACTTGTTTGAGTTTCCCCCACTAGTTTCTTGAAATAAAACACTATTTGTTCTTTTTCAATTTTCTAATGCACATAGCTAAGGCTATAAATTGTCCTTTCCGTGCTACTTTGGCTGAATCTCTCAGTGCACTCATACTTTATTAGTTCTAAATAGTTGGAGATTTCCATGTTGGTGTTTTTTTAAGCTAAGAGTCTTACATGTATCGTGAATTGCAAAAGTTACGGGATTACGCCACATTTCATTTTAAAATTCAGATTTGCATATGTGAATTCATGTATACCTCAGCATCTGAGTTCTCTTGATTGTGTTATCTGTGAAATGTTGTTCAAACCTCAGATGATGCTGCTTGGTGAAAGATTAACATGCTTTGTGATAATATTGTGATAGGGGATAGATTTATGATTTTTGGGTAATATCTGAATTTTTAGCTTTTGCAAAGGAATTTGTTATCCACGAAAGCATCCTCATCTTATCAAACTCCATAATAAGTAACTATGAATTTGCATTTGTACAATAAAGGTATATTTGTATATTGGCCTTTTGAATGTTTCACATATTGGCATTTGGATTTTCAAAAGAGAGATCAAGTTTTTCAGAAAGATGAACCATCGCTGTTGTGTTCTGAGCTGCCATCATTATAGTGAACGGGCAAGGAAGATCAGTAATCACCAGCATTTGTTAAAATGCTTGCTGTACATAACAGTACTCATGCCTGAATAACCTCCTCCGATTACCATTGTAGGCCATGAAGAAGGGCCAGTAGTTATCCTCATTCTAAAAGAGAGGAAAATTAAACTAAAACAGGTACAATAGCGTGTCAGGTTCTTTCAATAACTACGTGATAAAGCCAGTGTCAGTTTGTGAGTCCCCATAACAGCCCCTTGGGGTGGATGCCTGTATTATCCCTGTTCCACAGATGAGGGTATTGAGACAAAGAGAGGGTAAGTGACTTACCCAAGAACACCCAGTTGGTGAGAGGGGAACCCAGGACAAATGTACAAATGCATGCTTGCCCCCCAGGTGTTCTTTCTGTTACTCTAAACTCTTTCTCTCTCCTAATTATTTTGTTGGAAACACAGAGTGTAGATATTCCTAAAGATCTAATCCTTAAGTATTCACAGTGTTTTATCTCAGCTCATTAAATTAGACCAATGGAAAGAAAAGTGTTATTTTGCCTCTGTAGTATTGGGGTTTAAGTGATCAGGGTAATTTTCCCTTATCATTTTGTGTTTTAAATAAATACAACAGGCTTTATTGTGAAAATATTTGCCTAATATTGGACAATAAATGTTTAAGTGATTTTGGTTTAATTACTATTACAGTCATACTATTACAGTGCGTAAAATAGAATTCTTGTTGAGTTTGTTCGTTAGATGGGAAGAGGCTGCATTTATAAAAAATATATGCATGCCTATAATACTACATTTAAATATGTGCATATATAAAGAGATGCTTTCTTATTTATATACATGGTCATTATAGAGCTTTGTGAGAAATAGAATTTTCTCCATGCAATCTGTAGTTCTCTGGGAGGGGTTATTTGCTGACACTGTATGCCCATTTCCTAACAGAATGTCTCTAGTTAAGTAATCATATGATGAAGACATCCCAGCTGGGACTCTATATTTAAGCCAAGTTACTATTTCTAGCAAGACCATTCTTTTGAAAGGTTGAGAAGTCATTCCTTTTATTTTATAAGTTAAATATCAAATATGTATCATGTTTTTCTCAAATACACAGCCATTTATCCAAAGAGTCTACTGCTACTATGCACAGGAATGAACGAAGCCAACAGTGATGAGAAACCATCTTGGTTAGCCATCTGTCTGTCCCTAAGCTGAGGTGACATTTCCGCTCCCTGGCAGCAGGAGACACACTAGTTGAAGTGCCATTTTTTATTGCAAAAGTCCCCAAGACCCAGCTCGCTGAGAACAGCTTCCAGAACCCTGCATCCCTGCCATCTTCTTCCTGTCTTTTCCAGCAGTCAGGAGAGAGCTCATCCGGGTGCAAGGCAAGAGAGGCTTCCTGGAGGCAGTGTTTCAGAACAAGGAGTGTGCTCACTTCATATCCCGCATTTGTGCCACCTTGGGCTGAGACTCCGTTGCTTTTACGTGGAATGTTTCTATTTGATATAGTTTGGCCTCCTTCCAAGTTGGCATGACAAACTTAAGTCTAAGGCCATGGAAATCAGAAACCAGTCAGCCTTGAAGAGAATGCTTTAAAGAGAACAAGAGAAATAAGCCATAGAGAAATTAGGCTTAAAGAGAGAGAACTGGAAGAGAGGGTGTGGGAGTTTCTTGTTTTCTTCTTCTCTTGTTTTTTCATGGTCTCTGATCTCGTTAGCATGTTCTTTCATTACTACAGCTGTTTCTGCAACATTTTGCCTGAAGATTATAGTGTCTGGCTTATTATATTCAATGGGGGAATGACTCGATAAGAATAATTATCACTATGCTGGGGTTTGACTCCTTGATTATATTTTTCTATTGTTCCCGGGGACTTGTGTTGTGTTCGCAGTTCAGCCTCATCATTAGCTATGCTTTGCTGCTTAGGCAATGCTAAATAAAGGAGAGGCTCTGGAAATATGTGTGGATTTTTCCAAGGAGGACTTGTGATCATATTTCTACCTTTTTCTGATTTCTCAGGTTGGAATTCCACCAATACAAAATGTTTTGAAGTCACTTTCTGACTTGGGTAGAGCAAAAAATCTAAGAATCGCTTAGGTTCGTGGAATCCAAATGAACCTCCAAACTGCCCAGGACCAGTTCGGAAAGTACAAATAAAGTTGCAAACCCAGGGAGGTCTCAGGTCTGGGAGGTTCGTCCCCTTGCTCCTAGCATTCTTTTGTTCCCTGCAGACCTTTGCAATTCTATCAGTCTCCTTGCTGTTTCTTTTCTTTGGGAGAGTTCATAGCACTCCTTCTCATATTTCAAACACTCTCTGTCAGACCTTTTTATCCTCATGTTTGGATGATTTCCTGTCCGCTTAATTCCTTCCTTGTGGAGCTCTGGAAATGGATGTACTAACTTAAAGGTAGATTTTTTGTTTTAATCCTGGTTCGCAAACATGTGAGACTCTTGATGTTGTAGTAACAGTGAGGAGTCTAACACCCCAGGGAAGACCAGCTGTATGATGTTCCTGAAATAGGAACCAGGGAAAGAAAGTCTACATATCCTGAACTTCACACTCCTTGTCTCTGCATTGAAGCCTTTGCACTCCGAGGTAGCGTTTTACATCTGGCGTTTTTCTTTTTTAAATCTTGATTTTTACCAGCTGTCTGGAGAACCTCTCAAAGCAATATTCAGATTCCTATAAGGACCAGACATAAGGTTCTCTCTTTAATAGGTAGACCAATGTCGTGAAGCACTGGTTAGGTTTGCACACAGCATCCTGTAGATCACAGAGAGTGGGAAATCACTAGTCCGCTCAGGTAGAGCCAAGACTCCTGCAGGTGGAATCACTGCATACCAAAAAGTGTGCATTCCGATTAGTGGAAGTTTAATCAATTGCCAGTGCTGTCACAGCTTAATCATCCAGGGAAGACCTTATCTCCGGGCATGTGCTCCTTCCTTGGCTCCCCCTTATTTTCCCTTGGCATGTGTGACCCATTTATAAAATGCACTTATTTAGTATGTGTGTTGTTTATCAAAGCCTCATGGGGTGGGGTCTTTGCCATCCTGCTCACCGACGTGTCGCATGTCAAGGACAGAGCTAAGCACATGGTGGGTGCTCCCTTCAATGTTGCTGAATAGACGGGTAGAGGAAAGAGCTGGAAAAAGTTCTCAGAAGCAAGAGTTCTCAGCGGGCCCCCTCCCACTCCTTTTTAAGCTTTTGGCTGTCTGTGACTATATAACTGTCTGATCAGCTAACTAATTACACTCAGATCCTGGGCTCCTTTCTTGTTTTCCTTCTGCAGTGCAGAAATATATATACTATATATTATTTTTTTTTTTTTTTTTTTTTCTTTTCTGCACAAAGATGAAATCCATCCCAGGGTCTTAAGATTTATTAACTGTTGCCTGAGTCGTTTCACATGATGTCCGGGGAGGAGGCAAGCCCAGACTCCCCTTAGAAGTTCCCTACACAGAGGGCTTCGGGTAATTCCCTCGATTTTGTAAAGATGTTGGGTTGGCTTAAATGATTAGTAGGAGATCCTTAAGGAGGACTTAACTTAAGCATTTAAGGTTCTTCTGTGTCTCTCTGAGTGCCCCTCCTGGGTTGCCTGGATTTTCACATCTGGCAGGCAAATTTAAAAAGGGTTTTCGAGCCTCTCTTCCCCTCTGCTGATTTTCTGAGCCTTGTTGGAGTGGGCGTCTGTGTTGGGGGCTGGGGGTTCCCTCCTTCAAAGCACTGGAGGTCAGCCCCCACTGCCAGCATGTGGTCTGTGTTCAGGGAGACGTGCCAGGGACCTCCAAGGGCTTCCAGCTCTTAGAGGCAAAGGGGATCAAGTTACAGAGGGCTTTTTTTTTTTTTTTTTTTTTTTTTTAAGTTCATCTGGGAGGGCAGCCATGGCAGCCCAGGGGGGTTGGAGGTCTGTCTCTCTTCTGGTCTAATCTTGTCTGTGCTGGTTTATCCAGAGGAGTCAGGAAGTTCAGAGAAAGCAGGGTGTCCGTTGATTTCATCCCGCTTGCATATCAAGGCCTGCGGTTCAGCACAGTGTGTTCCTAGGATGTGCCTGTTCTCTTTGGTTCAAGCTGCAAGTCTCCCCTCCTCTCCCACCGATTTAGAGGCCACTTGGGAAGTAGCCTGGGGTGGTTGTCTCTGGCTCTGGGGACTGCTGGCTTAGTGCTGTTTGTTGTCTTTCCACAACTGCGTTGAGGGGATCTTCATCTCATTTGCCCCAGGAAGGTCCCCATCACTCCCCAAGTCCCAGACACCAGTGCTTCAAAAACACACACACACACACACACACACACACACACACACACAAAAGCTCCTGGCAGCAGTGCAGCTTGCAGCTCTCGATGCATTTGAGGAGCTGATCCTGCTGCACATACACCTGGAGCCAGGAGGGAGGAAAGACGTAAAGCCTTCTTCCCATTCCAGGCGACTTGTGGGCAACTTCAGGCCCCACCTCCGGGATATCTACCAGGGGGTCCCATGCCCGGGAATCTTGGCAGCACTGTGTCCACACAGATGTGAGGACAATTCCTGACCACCTTTCTGTGTTTCTCTAATACAAACATGGTCATCAATGCAAGTGTTTGTACAGACAGTTTAAAAAAAAGAACAGTAACATTTGGATGGTTCTTTTGAGTTTACAGGGGGCTTCTATGTCCCTTCCCATATTTACATAAGGCACTAGGAGCTTCTGAAAATGAATTTTAGCTGTTGTTTCTTTTTTGCTTGTCCTTGGTAAGGACACACTCTGTTGAAAGTATGGGGCTGTGCCAAAGGCCTTCAAAGCTTGGGAACATGGTAGTCTTAACAATTTGGAGACCTTGAAAATGAGTAGTGTTCACACTGAAAATGTTTTTCTCACATGCACCCTGTCTAACGTCAACACCTGATATCTCTAGGTTCAAAAAGTTTTCTGCCTAATTCTGCTCATCCGCTTGGACACGCTATCAGCGCTTCTTTCTTCTGAGTTGTTTTTTTTAAAAACTATTACTTTATTACAGTAAAGCTTATTTTAGTTGCAGCAACATGGCAAAGATCTTTTATTTTTAATGAATAAAGAGCTGTTACAAATTCATAAGGAAATATAAATAGACTAGTGGGGAAAAAAGTAAGACCAGGGTGATACATAGAGCAAAGAGCCAGTCTATTAATGGCATTAATAGATTAGTCTAACTATTTGGGCATCAGCAGTCTTCATTGATCTAAGCTGTAGCCCAAATACTAAATGCGGTTCTGCAAGGACAAGATAAAAGGTACACCATTTGGGGAACCATACTGCTCACCATCCTGATAGTCTATGCTCTTTCTTTCTTCTTTCTTTCTTTTTTTTGGTGACAGAGTCTTACTCCGTCACCTAGTCTGGAGTAATCTCAACCCACTGCAGCCTCCGCCTCCCAGGTTCAAATGATTCTCCTGCCTCAGCCTCCTGAGTAGCTGGGATTACAGGTGCCCACTATCACGCCCAGCTAGTTTTTGTATTTTTGGTAGAGATGAGGTTTCACCATCTTGGCCAGGCTGGTCTCAAACTCCTGACCTCTGGTGATCCAACCACCTCAGCCTCCCAAAAACTCTGTGCTCTTTCTTTGGGTGTCTGCTGGTGAAGGCTAAACCGGCTTCTTTGTTGCTTTTCATTTATTCTCAGGATGTCTAGGATGGAAAGGCAATCTGAATATATTGGTTCTTTTTACCGATTGTCAGGGAATTATCAGTAAGTATTTTAATTTGGAGTAGTAAAGGAAGATAAAAGTAGTCTGTTGATGTAAAAAAGTAATTACTGTCATTGCTAATCATTTATCTCCCAAGGTGTTTTATTTTACTCGAAAGGATTTAAAAATAGTTCAGCTCGATGTCAACCACACTTTTGGGGGAAGTCAGAACTCAGTCAAAATTATGTAGTTTATCAGGAAAAAAAATACATTACGCAACCTCTCCTGAAACACAGTGGAGCTAACTACTCTATACAACAAACATAAATGGGCATGAAGTGTTCAGCTTTTAGACAGTGAACTTGAAGGGAATGAAGGTAGGCTTCTTTCTGCTACTTCTTGCTGCTGATTAGAATGTAGACATGATGGCTTGAACTGGTGCAGCCATTTTGGGCCATGAGGTAGAAGTAGAGAATAGCATGCAGATTTGGGGGCTCTCCTACCATGGAACTGTTAACTCAGCCCCTGCACCATTTCCTTTGTATTTTAAAGGAGAAGGAAAGAAATGTCTTAACTACTTGATAAACCACTGGTGGCCTGAGTTATCCCAACTAATATCTATATATTACAGTCCACCACCCACCCCCTGCTTCCTGCCTTCTCTCTCTTTCCACTTCTACAGTCAACTCCACCTTCCAGGCTAAAAGTTCTCGTGGCCACATTTTTTTTTTTTTTTTTGAAATGGTGTCTTGCTGTGTCGCCCACGTTGGAGTGTGGTGGCACGATCTCAGCTCACTGCAACATCTGCCTCCTGGGTTCAAAAGATTCTCCTGCCTCAGACTCCAGAGTAGCTGAAACTACAAGTGTGCAACACCATGCCTGGCTAATTTTTGTATTTTCAGTACATATGGAGTGTCACCATATTGGCCAGCTGGTCTCGAACTCCTGACCTCGTGATCTGCCTGCCTCTGCCTCCCAAAGTGCTGGGATTACAGATGTGAGCCACCACGCCCAGCCAGCCTGGCCATGCTTCTTTGAAATTGTTCAGCAAGAAACAGCAAGAGAAGAAAGTGTCCTTTTGTACTAGATGCATTTTCAGAACACCTTTCTAATACCACCGTATAAAAGTATTAGTCAAGGAGTCCAGTTATCTTGATTACATAAGGTAGAAAATCTTCCAAACCTGTTTGAACAGAAGAAAGGAGCTGAGACATAGCCCCCAGCGGATGCCCCTGGCCGAGGTGTCACTCGTCACTCTCACAGTTTGATCTCAGGACATCATTTCCTCCCTCCTTTTTTTCTGTTCTGTGGGATTCTTTAAAGAGTGTTGAGAAGCCTTTACATCTGATTATGCTCCACAAGCCAAGGCTCCTCTTCAGACCAGGTGAGTTTTCTTTTCATCCTGCTTTGATCCTTCCCAGGGAGGGCAGAGAAGGAATTCTGCTGCCTGGAACTGCTGTTCTCCTCCTCTGCCCCTGGGCCCCTGCTGGATGCTTGGGGATGTTTCCTATTAGTGGACAGAGCTTCCCCTCCGCCCTTTGAAATTCATTCCTTTCGGAGCAGGGAGGACCTGCCCTGGCTGCCTGTGTGGTGCCTTTGCATTGACTGCACAGTGCAGAGGTTGCTGATGGAGGTCCATTCTTTGCAGTCTTCAGGGGTTCTGAACATCCTTTGATTGTGCAAAGTAAGCAGGATCCCCAAGATGTCCCCAGGGAGATGTAGCATACTGGGCTAGCAAGGTGGCCCAAGAGAAGTTTAGGGTGACAGATGCCAAGGTGGCAGTTGGGGAACATTTAAGGCCATCGAGGAATCTGTGCAGGTGCATCGGGGAATTAAAAGGGAGCTGTGGCCAGGCACGGTGGCTCACCCCTGTAATCCCAGCACTTTGGAAGGCTGAGATGGGTGGATCACGAGGTCAAGAGATCGCGACCATCCTGGCCAACCTGGTGAAATCCTGTCTCTCCTAAAAATATAAAAATTAGCTGGGCATGGTGGCAGGTACCTGTAGTCCCAGCTACTCAGGAGGCTGAGGCAGGAGAATCACCTGAACCTGGGAGGTGGAGGTTGCAGTGAACCAAGATTGTACCACTGCACTCCAGCCTGGTGACAAAGCGAGATGCAGTCTTAAAAAAAAAAAAAAAGGAGCTGTCTTCTTGCTTATTTAGATATCCCTAAAGTAACTTTATACTGTTACCACTTTCTCAGAAGGTTAGACCTGTTGATCCTTCTTGAGTATCTTATCCTGTGGTTGAGGAAGTGATTGCAATATTTCACTAAATCGTTTTTTTCTTTAATAAGTTTTATTGAGACACAATTTACATACATAAAATTAACCCTTTTAAAGTCTACGAGCCAATGACATTTAATGTATTAAGAGTTGTACAATCAACGCTATCATTTAAATTTAGATTATGTTTTCCACCCAGAAGAGAAACCCTGTATTAATTCAGCAGTCACTCCCCAGGCCTGAATTCCCCACCCTGGCCACCATTATCCAATTTCTGTCTCTATGGATTTGCCTATTTGGGACATTTCATATAAATGAAACCATACAATATACATACACTAAAATTCTGTGTAATATGTACAAAACTTCATACAGCACAATATGCAGTGCTTTGTGAATGAATTCTTTCAATTACCATGAGGTTTTTTTGTTCATTGTGTCCTTGCATGTATGAATACTTCATTCTCTTATGACTGGGTAATCTTCTGTGATGTGGATATTCCACATTTAGTTTATCCATTCATTCGTTGATCGATGTTTGGCTTGTTTCCACTTTTTGGCTATTACGAATAATGCTGCTGTGAACATTCATGTACACGTTTTCATATAGAGATATGTTTTTATTTCTTTCTCCTTTTTTTGTTTTGTTTTTTGTTTTTGAGATGGAGTCTCGTTCTGTCACCCAGGCTAGAGGGCAGTGGTGCGATCTCGGCTCACTGCAAGCCCCGCCTCCTGGGTTCACTCCATTCTCCTGCCTCAGCCTCCCAAGTAGCTGGGACTATAGGCGCCCGCCACCATGGCTGGCTAATTTTTTGTATTTTTAGTAGAGACGGGGTTTCACCATGTTAGCCAGGATGGTTTCAATCTCCTGACCTCGTGATCCACCTGCCTCGGCCTCCCAAAGTGCTGGGATTACAGGCGTGAGCCACTGTGCCCGGCAATATATGTTTTTATTTCTTTTGGGTATATTCCTAAAAGTGGAATTGCTGTGTCATGAGGTAACTCTGTCCAACATTTTGGGGAACTGTCAAACTGTTTTCTGAAGTTGCTACACCATAGAGCTGCAAGAGCAATGAAAGAGACGTCCAATTTCTCTTCATCCTCATCAACACTTGCTATTGTCCATCTTTATCTCAGTCATCCTGTTCTGTTTGCAGTGGTGTCTCATTGTAATTTTGATTTGCATTTCCTGAATGACTAGTGATGCTGAGCTTCTTTTCATGAACTTATTGCCGATAAGTGCATTGAATTATGTGCTTATAGGCCAATTAAAAATTGGTTCTATATATCTGTATAAATAGGTAGATATAGATATATCCAAAAACAAAACACAAACCATACACAAACAGGTTGTGTTAAGGCTGATGCTTTCTTTCCTAAAAAAGATGAGTTTCTGTCTTTTTTTTTTTTTTTTTTAATTTCCAGCTTTTTTATTTTAAGTTCAGGGCTACACGTGCAGGATGTGCAGGTTTGTTACGTAGGTAAGTGTGGGTCTAGTGGTTTGCTGCACAGAACATCCCATCACCCGGGTATGAAGTCCAGCATCCATTGGCTGTTCTTCCTGATCCTCTCCCTCCTGCCCACCCACCGCCCTCTAACAGACCCCAGTGTGTGTTTTCCCCCAAAGTGTTCTCATGATTTAGCTCCCCCTTAGAACATGTGGCATTTGGTTTTCTGCTCCTGCATTAATTTGCTAAGGATAATGGCCTCTAGCTCCATCCATGTCCCTGCAAAGTACATGATCTGGTTCCTTTTTATGGCTGCATAGTATTCCATGGTGTATATGTGCCACATTTTCTTTATCCAGTCTATCACTGATGGGCACTTAGGTTGATTCCATGTCTTTGCTATTGTGAATAGTGCTGCAGTGAACATATGTGTACATGTGTCTTTAAAAAAGAACGATTTATATTCATTTGAGTATATACCTAGTAATAGGATTGCTGGGTCAAATGATATTTCTGTCTTCAGGTCTCTGAGGAGCCACCACGCTGTCTTCCACAATGATTGAACTATTAAATAATTTACACTCTGACCAACAGTGTATCAGCATTCCTTCTTCTCCACAATCTTGCCACCATCTGTTATTTTTTGACTTTTTAATAGTAGACATTCTGACAGACGGGAGATGGTGTCTCATTGCAGTTTTGATTTACATTTTTCTAATGATCAGTGAGTGATATTGAGCTCCTTTTCATATGCTTGTTGGCTGCATATATGTCTTCTTTTGAGAAGTGGCTGTTTATGTCCTTTGCTCACTTTTTAATGGAGTTGTTTCGTTTTCTTCTTATTTTTTTTTTAAGTTCAGATGCATTGTTTGCAAATATTTTCTCCCATTCTGTAGGTTGTCTGTTTATTCTGTTGATAATTTCTTTTGTTGTGCAGAAACTCTTTAATTAGATCCCATTTGTCAATTGTTGCTTTTGTTGCAATTGCTTTTGTCATCTTCATTATGGAATCTTTGCCCATGCCTGTGTCCGGAATGGTATTGCCTAGGTTGTCTTCTATGGTTTTTATAGTTTTGGGTTTTACATTTAAGTCTTTAATCCATCTTGAGTTAATTTTTGTATATGGTGTCCTTTGCATAAGGAAACCTTTGTATAAGAGGTCCTTACGCGCCTGCATATGGCTAGCCAGTTACCCTAGCACTAATTATTGAATAGGGAATCCTTTCCCCATTGTTTGTTTTTGTAAGGTTTATCAAAGAGTAGATAGCTGTAGGTATGTGATCTTATTTCTGGGTTTTTTATTCTCTTCCATTGGTCTTTATGTCTGTTTTTGTACCAGTACCATACAGTTTTGATTAGTGTAGCCTTGTAGTGTACTTCGAAGTTAGGTAATGGTGATGCCTCCAGCTTTGTTCTTTTTGCTTGGGATTGCCATGGCTATTTGGGCTCCTTTTTTGTTCCATATGAATTTTAAAAGTAGCTTTTTCTAGTTCTGTGAAGTATCTCAATGGTAGTTTAATAGGAATACCATTGAATCTGTAAATTGCTTTGGGTAGTATGGCCATTTTAACAATATTAATTCTTTCTATCCATGAGCATGGAATGTTTTCACATTTGTTTGTGTCATCTGTGATTTTTTTGAGCAGTGTTTTGTAGTTCTCCTTATGGAGATCCTTCACATCCCTAGTTACCTGTATTCCTAGGTATTTTATTCTTCTTGTGAATTGTGAATTGGAGTAGGTTTGGCTCTTGTCTTGACTGTCGGTGGCGTATAGGGATGCTAGTGATACTTCCACATTGATGATTTCCCTGATTACATGATCTTGGCACCCTTGTCAAAAATCAATTGACCATAAGTGCAAGGGTTTGTTTCTGGACTCTGAATTCTATTCTGTTGATCTGTATGTCTATCCTTATGTTAGTTCCACAAAGTCTCGATCGATATGGCTTTGTAATAAGTCTCAAAATCAGGAACTGTTTTTATTTTAAAATTTTATTTCTATAGTTTTTGGGAAACAGCGTGTTTTTGGTTACATGGATAAGCTCTTTAGTGATGATTTCTGAGATTGTGGTGCGCCGGTCACCCGAGCAGTGTATACTGTACCCAGTACGTAGTCTTTTATCCCTCAGTCCCCTCTTATCCTTCCCCCTGAAGCCCCAAAGTCTGTTATATCATTCTTATGTCCTGGCATCTTCATAGCTTAGTTCTTACTTACAGATGAGAACATACTATGTGTGGTTTTCCATTCTTGAGTCACTTCATTTAGAATAATGGCCTCCAACTCCAAGTTGCTGCAAAGGCCATTATTTCGTTCTGTTTTATGGCTGAGTAGTATTCCATGGTGTATAAATACCACATACCACATTTTCTTTATCCACTTGTTGGTTGTTGGGCACTTAGGCTATTTCCATATCTTTGCATTTGTGAATCATGCTGCCATAAGCATGTGTATGCATGTGTCTTTTTTCTTTCTTTTCTTTTCTTTTTTTCTTTTTTTTTTTTTAGATAGAGTTTTGCTCTTATTGCCTAGGCTGGAGTGCAATGGCATAATCTTGGCTCACCACAACCTCCGCCTCCTGGGTTCAAGTGATTCTTCTGTCTCAGCCTCCCAGGTAGCTGGGATAACAGGCATGCACTGCCACACCTGACTAGTTTTGTATTTTTAGTAGAGATGGGGTTTCTCCGTGTTGGTCAGGCTGGTCTTGAACTCCCAACCTCAGGTGATCTGCCCGCCTTGGCCTCCAAAAGTGCTGGGATTACAGGCGTGAGCCACTGTGCCCGGCCTGCATGTGTCTTTTTCATATAATGACTTCTCTTCCTTTGGGTAGATACCCATGCATGGGATTGCTGGATTGAATGGTAGTTCTGCTTTTGGTTCTTTAAGGAATCTTCATACTCTTTTCCATCATGGTTGTACTAGTTTATATTCCCACCGTCAGCGTAATGTGTTCCTTTTATTCAAGACTGTTTTGGCTGTTTTTGGTCTCTTGCAGTTCCATGTGAGTTACAGGATCAGCTTGTCATTTTCTACAAAAAGGCAGCTGGGATTTTGATAGGGATTGCATGAATATGTAATCAATTTGGGGAGTGTTGCCATCTTAACCATATGCATCTTCCAGTCCATGAACATGGGATGTCTTTCTCATTCATTCAGGACTTTAATTTTCTTATACAATGTTCTGTAGTTTTCTGAGTACAAGTCTTGCACTTCCTTTGTTAAACTGATGACTAAGTATTTTATTATTCTTCAGGCTGTGGTAAATGGAATTGTTTTCTTAATTTAATTTTGGATTGTTCATTGTATCATATAGAAATACCATTGATGCCTGCATATGGTATATCCTGCAACTCTACTGAATTCATTTATAAGCTGTAATTTTTCGTTATGGATTCCTTAGGATTTCTGAATAGAGATCATGCCACCTGAGAATAGAAATGGTTTTATTTCTTCCTTTCTAATCTAGATGCTTTTCCTTTTTTTTGTTGCCTAAATGCCCTAACTAGAAACTCCAGTACAACATCAAGTAGACGTGGTGAGAACAAACATCTTTGTGTTACTATTGATCCTGGGAGGAGCACATGAAATCTTGCACTATGAAGTGTAATGGCGGCTGTGGTCCACTGAGTGCTTTTGTGTAAAATTGACTGGCATTTCAGACCCTTTCTTGGGTGTCCGACCAACCTAATTTTCCTGGAATTGAGGGGTTTCCTAAAACATGAGGCTCATCAGGCCAAAACTGGAAGGTTCCTGGCAAACCAAGAAGACCTGGTAGTCCTAGAGCTTTCTCATCTTTGTGTGAGGTTGAAGTGTTTACTTATTTATTTTCTAAAAGTAAATCATCATTAGGGCTTCTTTGCAGCTCAAACACTCAGTTTCTTTGCATCCCTGAGAATCTGTTTCTCCTTAATTAAATGTCACTAGATATCTGAAGAGGATGTGTTACTGAGAGAACTGGCTGAAAATACCAGTTGCCAATTATGACATGTTTTCTATTTGAAAGATGCTTTGTTTTGAAGTTATTTGTTGTTTGTAACCCTGAAGTGGTATGGGGGAGGAGGACTCTGGGTGGTCTCAGAGTCTCACTCTGGGCAACCCCAGGCTGGAGTGCAGTGGCACAATCTTGGCTCACTGCAACATCCGCCTCCCAGGTTCAAGTGATTCTCCTGTCTCAGCCTCCCAAGTAGCTGGGATTACAGGCTTGTGCTACTGCACCCAGCTGATTTTTGTATTTTTGGTAGAGACAGGGCTTCACCATGTTGGCCAGGCTGGTCTTGAACTCCTGACCTCAGTGATCCACCCACCTTGGCCTCTCAAAGTACTAGGATTACAGGCGTGAGCCACCATGCCCGGCTGAGACCTTATTTTTAAAAGGCAGAGTCACCAACATCAAGTGACCCATGCTGCAGGGCAGAGCTGCCTGCCAGTGAGCATGAGTGGCCCTCGGCATGCCACCACACTGAATCCTTCAAGCTTGGCGCCACATTGCCAAAGCTTTCTTTCTAAAGTCATGTCTTGGATCATAGGGGTTGGGGGTTTATGCTACTACAAAGGAAGAGATGGTCGACACAACAACTCTTCACCTCCCTAAAATTCTATGAAGATTCATACATACACTCCTTCTAATTGCCACTCATAGATTCTTGTCAAATTGCCCCCAGATTTATTCTTCTACCAATACTTATTGGGCTCCTTTTGTGTTTCAGGTATGCTAGGTATGTGCCATCAAAGCAGGCTGGACAAAAATTCTTGCCCTTATGAAGCTTGCATGCCCCAGTTGAGATTTTTTCATATAATTTCTTTGGTGGCAGTAATCCAAAATTTCCACCTGATCCATTGGAAAAACTAGAATGTCTACTTGTAGGTAAATTCTCTTCTTTTCTCTCTCTGTATTAATATTTCTACTTCTTTCTCTTTCTCTGTCTCCTCCAGAGTCCCCGTGGCTCTCTAAATATGTATGAACACGTACTGTACACACACACATACACACACACACACGTACATGTGTGATTTCAATGTAAAAATTACTTTTTAGAAGCACATCTACTACAAAAGAGGGTGTCTCTAAAATAGCCACCTGTAAGTTGAAATTTGTTTTCAATTACATTTTATTTCATTCAGAAAACTCCCATTTGAGCAAAATTGTTTTGTATGAATTCGCAAAAGTGAAGAAATTTTGGATGCAAGTAACGTATGAAATCATCATTCCCTTTTCATTTATTCAACTAATGTTGATGAAACATCTGTTTTTTTTCTTAGGCAGTTTGGGGGCTGAGGGTACAAGAGAGGGGTGGCCAGAAATCCCTGCTGCTTTTGCATTGAGGTGGGAATTTGGGTTGGGGACTAGATGGCAAATTAGAGAGGTGAATATCATGCTGGGAGTGAGAAGGGCTAGGGGACAAAGAAAAGCTGTAGAGAGGACAGAGCATGATGGGGCCACCCCTGTAGATGGGTGAAGAGAAGGCTTCTCCCTGGAACCTCACAGAGACTTGAGTGAAGTGAAGAAGGGGCGCTGTGAATATTTGGAGAGGAGCTGTCCAGGCGAGGGGACAGATAGTGCAAAAGCCCAGAGGCTGGAATTAGCTGGGTGCATTGGAGGGAGAGCAATGGCGAAACGGCCATGTGGCTGGAGCAGTGTGGGAAAGGGGTGGGGGATGCATCAGGGACATGGGCAGGGTCCTCTCCATGTGGTCCAGGCAGGCCACATGTGTCCCAGATTGGAGCTCTTCCCAGTATCTGCTCTCCCTTCGCTTCTTCAGGAACAGAACTCCTGATGGTTAGCTGAGCACTCGACCACCCAGAATAACAACTACCCTTTCCAGCCTCCTTTGCAACTAGGCTTGGCCTGGTGATTGTGCTCTAAATTTTGATATATAAAGGCAGTTACACGTATTACTAGAGGCACTGGTAACTTCCCAGAAGTCAACTTAAAGGTAGGGGCATTGCCTACTTAGTAATGGCTGAAATGTGAATATAATGGCAGGACCCCAGCAGCTGTACTGAACCATGTGGTGGCCCTAGGAGTAGAAACAAAAGGAAGAAAAGAGCCTGAGTCTCTGACTCCATAAAATGCCCCAACTGTCCAAGAACCCAAGAGAGAAATGAACTGCTCTCTTATTTAAGCCTGTGCTGTGTGGGGTCTTCCTATAGCTCACCACTGAGCCTAAGGCTTTTTCATAGCCCATAGTAAGGACTTTACAGTTTATTTGAATTCAGTGGGAAGCTATCGAAGAGTCTGGGGCCAAGGAGTGATATGACCTGGTTCATTTTTTAAAAGCCTCACTCTGTGTACTATAAGGAGACTGGACTCCTAGGGGCTGAGAAGGACCATAGAAAGGTCTGTTGGAGCCACTGCAGTCACCAGGCAGAAGGTAATTATATGAGGGTTCTCCAGAGAAACAGAACCAATAGGAAGACATATATTCAAGTATATATATATTCGCATGCATATATTGATATATATGAATGTATGCTAATTAACAATATGTCTGTCTTGTGCCATTTGTGTTGCTATAAAGAAGTACCTGAGGCTGGGTAATTTATAAAGACAAGAAGTCTATTTGGTTCATGGATTTGCAGGCTGTACAGGAAGTATGGTGCCAGCATCTGGATCTGGGGAGGACCTCAGGCTGCTTCCACTCATGGTGGAAAGTGAATTGGAGCAGGTGTGTATAGATCACATAGTGAGAGAGAGGAAGAGAGACTTTTCAACAACCAGTTCTTGTGGGAACTAAGGGAGAGCGCTGACTCACTCCCGTGAGAATCTCATCAAGTTATCTATGGGGAATCCGCCCTCAGGATTCAAACACTTCCTAGCAGGCCCCACCTCCAATACTGGGGATGAAATTTCAACATGAGATTTGGCAGAGACAAACAAACCATGTCCAAAGCAGAGCAATGTTATATGTGTACATATATGTGAGTAGGTTTATTATAAGGAATTGGCTCATGCAATGATGGAGGCTGACAAGTCCCAAGATCTGCAAGGTGAGTCAGTGAGTTGTAGGCCCCAGAGAGCCAGTGTTCCTGTTTGAAGGCTGTCAGGCAGGAAAAATGCCTTTCTTAGGGGAGTGTCAGTCTTTTGTTGTATTCAGGTCTTCACTGATGGCACAAGGCCTACCCATTTAGGAAGGACAGTGTGTTTTACTTAGTGAATTAACCTGTTCTCACACTGCTAATAAAGATATACCTGAGACTGGGTAATTTATAAAGGAAAGAGGTTTAATTGACTCACAGTTCCATGGGGCTGGGGAGGCCTCAGGAAACTTACAATTATGGCAGAAGGGGAAGCAAACACGTCCTTCTTCACATGGCGGCAGGAAGGAGAAGTGTTGAGTGAAGTTGGGGAAAGCCCCTTATAAAACCATCAGATCTCATGAGAACTTACTCACTGTCACAAGAACAGCATGGGGAACCATGCCCATGATTCAGTTACCTCCCACTGGGTCCTTCTCACAACACATGGGGATTATGGGAACTACAATTCAAAATGAGATTTGGGTGGGGACACAGCCAAATCATCTCACTTAGTCTACTGATTCAAAAGTTAATCTCATCCAAAAACATCCAGACACAACAAAATAATGTTTGCCCAAATATCTGGATACCCCAGTCAGGTTGACACATAAAATCAGCCGTTCCCATAATTACTCAGATGAAGGAGAAAGGGAGGGAGATGATGGAAGCAATCACGTTTCAAATGCTTTTGACTTCAGGTGTATATATTTGAGTTGTAGAATCTTAACTTTTATAAACAGGGAGTCTAATAGTTCACAGCTCTGTAGCTACTTTGCGCAATCGTTCAAGGAGTTTGCCTTACAGTACCCTATGCAGGATCCCTCAGGAAGCCAGGACCAGGGCAAAGTTGTGATTTTCGTGGTTCTGATGTGAGAGGAATTACATAAAGGAAGAAATGCCTTTTTATAATTTAGTTTAGTGAGGAAGTGTGACGTCTGGAAGCAAAGCACAAGGGAACTGTCCGGGGTGAGAGAGAAGCAGGGTTCTAGGGTCCCCAAGTGCTCCAGAGAACACAGCCAGGCATGATATTTCTGTCCCATACTTGGCTATTCTGTCCATTTTTCCTAAAAGATCTTCTCTAGCACTCATAAAGCATATAACAAAGTAGAGAAATACAAGAGACAAATATAAATCAAAGCCAAAGAAAACAGAAGTGGGATTGAGACCAGGAGGAAATAATTCAAACACTGTTAATCATCCATGTTTATCAACAGTGAGTAAAATCTAAAAACGCGACTCCCAAGGCTTCCTGGCAGCACGAATGAAAAGGGAAACTTGAGCAGACACCTGCTTCTCACTGTCTGGAGGAGAAAGACCAGAGATGTGGTAGTGGTGAAGGTTTCCTGCCACCTAGGTTTGCAAGGTGGTTTGGGACTTTCACAGAGAACGGAGGTGCTAATGCTGCGATCTGAGACCCCAGGAGTCTGCGACTCCTTCAACTTCTGCCCAGGCTGGCTGCTTCTGGAAATGCAACGGCAGCATTCACAAGGGCGTTCTCCCATGATGTTTTCTTAGCAAAGCTGAGGACAAGGCAACAAAGGAGAACTCAGAAGAGCCGTTTTATTTATTGCCCCTACTTTGCGCAGCCCCTCCCCTCCTGCAGCTTTTTATTGGGGTGTTGCTTCCTGTGAATGGCGTCAGGATAACGATGCTGTTTGTTTTCCCACATTGGCAGAGGGCACAGGAGGAGGCAGCCTGGCTGGAAGTGCTGTCTTTGCCTTGGCTCTGGAACCAAGGGTGGGTTGTTCAACCTCCTGGGTCCCACTTTCCTCCTGGTAGTAGTAGCCGCAACCCAGTGGGCTTCCTGTGAGAATTAAGTGAGATGAAAGGTACCAAGTGCTGAAAACAGCGTCCAGTACAGAGATGCACTCTGTGAGTGCTGCTTCCTCATATCATGGGGTTGCTGCTGTTTTCAATTTGTTTCTGTTTTCAAAGGAATACTGTTATTTTGAGCTACCTGGAGTCAGACATTTGCACATCAGGCAATTTAAAAGTTGGATGCTGTAATGATGTTTCTCTATCAATGTAAAGGGTCCATGAAGAAGAGAAGCAGACCCTGTGGGGGCGGCTTGAGTCTCTTCACCTCCAGGTTGCCCAGTTGGAATCACCATTATCTGCAAACTGTATGGTTAGCTTGGGCCAAATAAATTGCATGGGCTCAGAAAGAGACAGACAGAAGAGCAGACTGACTCTCGCATGAGGCCCCTCGGTGTGTGAGTCCCCCAAGGAGAGTGACCGAGACGCTGATGATCCTGGACGCTTCCGGTCTCTGATCCAGCCACTCAGTGGAGGGAGGGGCAGTAGATAGGGAGATGTCTCCCTCCCTCCTCCCTTCCTTATCTTTCTTTCTCTCTTTCTTCTTTCTGTCTTTCCTTCCTTTCTTTCTCTTTCTTTCATTTTTTTCTTCTTTCCTTCTTTAATTCTTTTTCTTCCTCTCTCCTTCCCTCCCTCCCTTCTTTTCTTTCTCCCTTCCTTCCTTTTTTCTTTTCCTTCTTTCTTTGCTTCTTTCCTTCCTTTCTTCTCTCTTCGTCACTCCCTCCCCCCACCTCTCCTCTCTCCCTCTCTCTTCCTTCTCTTCCACAACAGGGTGTCTAAATTCAAAACCACAGCTTTCTCTGGGATTCCACCAAGAATAGAAAGAGGATTCAGGAAGAAATGGAACTTTCCTGACCTTCTTAGACAATTTAAGGGAATTGTCAGGAGTCATTTGTCTTTCTGTGGTTTGCACTTTACCTGCAGGCATGACGTGATCTGTGCATCTGCAGAAACCTGAGACCGGAGCTATAGGCTTGAGGAAGAGGTGAGCCATTCATACGAGTTGGGGATTGATGGGTGTGGGTGGGATCCCTACCTTCCACGCCATCACTCCCTCTTCCACAGGCATTATCACCGGGTAGCCTAAAACCCAGCTTACCTGAAACCTGAAAACAAATCATCCAGGTCAGGGGACTAGAGCCTCTTCCAACTTCCGCTCCCAGAGAGAATCACTGCACACCCCTCTGGAGGCAATGTGGGCAAAGCTTTCAGTGGGGAAACCATCCTGATTTGGGAAAATGCTTTCTTTACGATGATTCTACATCCCTCCCGCTGCAGTTCAAAGACATGAACTTTATAGGAAGAAGAGACAACCCTCTTGAGGTACTCCATTTTAAGCCCACAGAAGCAACAATCCTAGGGTTGAAATAGAGAGGCCTCCATTTTCACAGGGGCACTGGGGGCCACCAAGAGGATAAGCAGGGCTAGGCGAGGGGTCCCAGACCGTGGAGGGAGCTTTGGGAGGGAAGGGATCTCTGTACAGAGTTCAGCGTGCTTGAGTTGGTGCCTGAGGAGGGTCCCTCTGGCTGCAGTGGGGCTGCCATCTGTATTGACAGGTTGCACAGTGAAGTTGCTTTTTATAGGAAGCTGAGTTTCAAAGCTGGCACATGGGCCTCAGGATCATCATCTAGGTGTTCTCAGCTGGACCAGTGCAAGAGCCTCCACACGGATTTTCCTGTTTCACTGGCTCCCATAAACTCTGCCCTCAACCACAGAGATCCTCTTAAATCCTAAGTCAGTCAGCATCACCCCTCTGCTTGACACCCTCCGTGGCTCCCACCTTATTCAGATTAAAAGCCCCAATCATCTGCAAAGCATGCTTTGTAACCTCTCTCCATATCTCCCCATCCCCCAGGCACCTCCCCTGACCCTCTTCCCTTATCACCTCCCTTCCTCCACACTGTTCTCCTTGCTGTCCCTTAGACGCTCAGGCAAGGTCCCACCTCAGGGCCTTTGCACACCCCTGTCCTTGTCTGCAAAGCACTCCCCTCCTACATCTGTGTGGTTTATAGCTCTGCCTCCTTTGGAGTTTTACTTAAATGCCACGTGCTTAGTGAGGCTGTCCCTGGGTGCCCTACATAAAATTGCAGCCTCCTGGCACTCTTTACCCCTTCCTGCCTTGTCACCATCCTGTCACGGTTCATTTTATTATTTATCTTTCCCTGCCGCAAGCAGGTCATCTCTGTGCGGTGAGGTGTCTTGTCATTGTTGATCTCTGCTTTATCTTGAGCATCTGGAGCAAAGCCAGGTATGAAGCAGGAGCTCACCAAACATGTGTCCAAGGAACGATGGAAGAAATGAATTACCCTTGAACACCCTTAGGGTGTGGACAGTCGGATCCTTTCTCAACTCCAGGAGAAATATTTAGCTTGTGTTTGGGGGCCAGGTTGTATGGAAAATGCACCTTTGAAGACTAGAATAAGCAAGCAGTCCAGGAAGCTGACTTTGTCAGAAGCCAGGGATCTGAGCCTCACTGAGTGGGTGAAAACCCAGACCCTGTGCCTCAGCCTTCAGCTGCAAATCCCTGGGAAGAAGGATGGCTGGATCCACAGGGTCTGCCACACTAACCTACCCTGTTCTCTGTCTCCTAAAGAGCTGGATCCGCATCAGTGAAATGCATTGACTCCATTGTATACCCACCTGCAGAAGCATAGTATTAAAACTAGGTTACTTTCTTGTCTTCTCAGTTGGGAGGAAATAAATGACTCTCGGAGCAGCAATAGCTCCCCAGAAGGGATGCTGTACACCCAGACGCTAGAGTTAAAACAGAAAGCAAGAGGTAGGGGGCTCTGCATGTAAATAGGTTCAGCAACCATAATTACGGATTTTCCATGGTTGAACAGGACACTTCCTGCTTTCATGGGAAAATCAGTTTGCTGCTGACCAACCCGTATTTCTAGAGCACTGAGTAACCAGCCTCTAATTTGGTTGTAATGAACCGTGTATTAATGTTGCAGCCTTCTGCCCGCTCTGGAGACCTCACGCCATGCCTGGCCTTGCAATGAGTCTTGCACTTGTCAGCTCTGGGGTAGCCTTTCTCGCAAGGCTGCTTTTGTTTTCCCACTAAAAATGTACTTATTTCTACCTTAAGTAGAGATGGATCCCACAACTTGCCCAAGATAAATATGGGAGACGAAAATCTCATTTATATTTAAAGTCATGTGTAGTTTTCTATTTCTCGCTCTCTCACACACATACACACACGGAGAGACACACACATACATCTTAAATGTCTGCAAACATACTAAAAAGACCCATTAAGTTAAATACAGAAATACAGCATGTCTGTCTGTTTCTGTCTTGAATAGAGTAGGTCTGGAGTCCATGCGTCCTATCTGAATGTATTTAAATGGAAGAAAAGTTCAGACCTGTGGCTCACCAAACTCGGAGACCTTACAGTCCTTCTGGCTGTCATCCCGTCCTATGCCTGGCTTAGGTTTACAGCCTTTCTGTCCTGCCACTTTCTCACTAACAGGACTAAGGGAGTTGATGGAGGGCACCCCAGGAGACCCCCCAGCGCCATCATCCAAAATGCCCATCAGTGGCTTCTGTTCGAATGCAGTCAGATTGCTAAATTAAGAGGGAGCCCAGGCCGGGTACAATGGCTCACACTTGTAATCTCAGCACTTTGGGAGGCTGAGGCGGGCAGATCACAAGGTCAGGAGTTTGAGACCAGCCTGACCAACGTGGTGAAACCCTGTCTCCACTAAAAATACAAAAATTAGCCAGGAGTGGTGGCATGTGCTTGTAATCCCAGCTACTCAGGAGGCTGAGGCAGGAGAATCTCTTGAATCTGGGAGGCGGAGGTTGCAGTGAGCCGAGATCGTGCCACTGCACTCCAGCCTGGGCAACAGAGTGAAACTCCATCTCAAAAAAAAAAAAAAAAAAACCAGAAAAGGAAAAGAAGGAGCCCAAAGATGCAAATATATCCCTTCTCCAAGCCGAGGGCAAGGCCCCCACAGTCCTGGGCTTCTGGTCACTACTTCTGTTCTTGGAGATAACAGAGAAATGTCCCACCCTACCACACCCACCCCAAAGGCCTCCCCTCGGTCCACAGCACGGCACACACACATCCCCAGCCCTGGACTGGGTTTCTCTCCAGTTCTGCCTGTAGAATTTCCGACACCATGAATGGGACACAGGACTCCACTCTGCCCAGGGGCCACGAGTGTCCTTGGTCCCTGGGCTTTTGCGTTGGCATCATTGTTCCTTCTCAGAGTCTCATCTCTGCAGTGAGTCATTCAGTCTGTGGGGAGAGACCCCATGAGCCAGTCGAGGTTTGAATCCCCAGCAACTCTGGGGCTGGAGCTGCAGGGCCCTGAGCGGAGAGGCCCAGGGCAGAGAGGCCCAGGGTGAACAGTCAGTCTCCACTTTCTGGAGAAGGTTTCACAGGGAGTGCAGGAGGGAAAGGAGTGGCCTCCGGCCGTGGCTACTCAGAAAAAAGTAGGTTTACAAAGTCTCCTTTGTAGAGAAAGAAAGATTCCTACATATGCACAGTGGGACACTAAATCTTTAATACCTGCTTATCCTGCTAAAAAATTGGTGAGAACCCATGGATTGGACTGCTTTCTAAATTTATGAACTGTGAAGCAAAACCAAGCTAAGTGTATTTTATGTGTTCTAATGTCAGAGTTTGATTTTTCACTAAAAATAGCAGTAGCAAATTCTATGAAGTGTAGTTATCAGAAGATGCCATGACCACTTTTAAAATTTGTGTGTGTGTGTGTGTGTGTGTGTGTCTAGGGCATGTGTGCCTGAACTTCCTATAGAACCAGTACATGGTGTGATAGTTTTAGGAGCTAAGTGTCTTGGCCACACAGGACACGGGAATAGGGCCTTGAACCAACCATGGAGTCCCCTGGTAAGAGCGTGTGCCTTTAGGGTGAGACCTTGGAGAGTTCCATGTGACACTCAAAGCTAATTGAGGCACTTATAGTGCGATGATGTCTCTTACCCAGACAATATGTAGGCCTGAAGAACATCAGGGAAAAAAACATACACAAAATTTGAATTGTGCACACAGCCTTCCAAGGTATGTGGAGGAAACCCTGGCCATATACTCATGTTAACTGAATTTGCTTTCTATGCTCTGCTAACCAAAACAGGAAGAGAATGCTCACCCTGGTCTCAGTCACACAAATGGTAGTATTATAGCACACCAGTGTAGAGTGCTTGCATGTGTCAGACGCCTTGCTAGACACTTTACTGCACATCAACCTATTCAGTGCTCCCAGCAGCAAGAGAGGTAATAGTATTCCATCTTACAGATGAGAAAACGGTGGTTCTGCGTGGCCTCAGAACTAGCTCGAGGTCACAAAAGGTCATGAAGTAGTGGAGCCCAGGACTCCCCTGCTACTCGCTTTGTCATTATACCTGCTTTGCTGTATGAGTGTGTTCTCCCGCTGCTAATAAAGACATACCTGACACTGGGTACTTTATAAAGGAAAGAGGTTTAATTGCTTCACAGTTCCACATGGCTGGGGAGGCCTCACAATCATGGTGGAAGACCAAGGGACGTCTTACATGGCGGAAGACAAGGGAGAGCATGTGCAGGGGAACCCTCGTTTATAAAACCATCAGATCTCACAAGACTTCTTCTCTACCATGAGAACAGCATGGGGGCAACTTCCTCCATGATTCATTTATCTCCACCTGCCCCCGCCCTTGACATGTGGGGATTATTACCATTCAAGGTGAGATTTGGGTGGGGACACAGCCAAACTATATTATTTGCCTTTTTGAGGAGCTTCTAAGACTTTCCACTTGTTATTTGTTATTTGCTATCGTGACATGAGAAAAAAACAGTCACTTCTATTCCCTGACCCTATTCTAAAATCAAACAAACACAAAGATTATGACTTGTGTGTGTTCTCTGAGGGTGTTTTCATTCTGAGAAATCCCTTGATGACATGCAGCCTCACACACTGTGAGTGTGGCATCTAGATGAGCCTCAGACACCTAAACAACACTTTATGTCTTTTCTTGGGGGTCATGTTGGTGTTCCTCATCAAGTAGATGCCGTTCGACTGAAACTTGATTGGCGCTAATTTAAAGATAGTGGCTAATTAGTCTTTATAGCAGGATAAAACTAATTTGAAGCATGCTAATGAGAGTGAAGTTTTATAGCAGGGAAGGCAAAATATTAATTTAGAAGCCAGGAGGACGGGTGATGAAGGATGTTTTAATTTTTAAAATTTTAAATTTAAATTCTGTCAAGTTGCAGGTAGAATGACAATCACTGTGGTGGGTGTGGGGGTTGTGTGTGCATTTTGTTCCGCAGGTATTTATTATTTCTGATCTATGCTGACGATTTGCCCAGCACCAGACAGGCGACAGTAACAAAACCAACATTGTGACTGCTCTTGCAGCTCCATCATCTAATAGTTCTCATAGTCTCACAGAAGAATCTAATGCGAAGTGAGTGAGTATACAGCAACAATGGTAGATTGATAAAGGACAGACACACACACACACACACACACACACACACACACACCCAGGGCAATATAGGGAGAACAATAGGAGGAACCTGGATTTGATTGGAGCAATTCTATCCAACAGAATTTAGGTGATGATGGAAATATCCTGTGACTGTGCTATCCACAGGGAAGCCATGAGTCACATGTCGACATTGAACCCCTGAAATGTGGCTAGTGAGACTCAGGAACTGAATGCTTAACTTTATTTAGTTTTAATTAATTTGCACATAAATGTCCCCTCATGCCTGCTGATAAGGGCACCCCCAGTTCCTCAGGGAACCACTTGTCTCCCATTCTTGCTCCCTACGGTCTAGAGGAATTGACCCTACCCATCATTCCGACACAGGGGATGTATCTCAGCCCAAATTGTTGGAAGTGGAATAACTTGGCCGTGGTGAATGGTGAAGGGAAGAGTCCATCAGACACTCTCTTCCTGTAGTTTGAATTTTGAGCAAGGCTGTTGGAATGAATGAATTCTCCATAAGGGAAGCCTTCGACCTTAGGAGCCACCCTGATGCCTGTCCATCCATGCCTGCTTCTTCAACTTCCCCACCAATTCTCCAGGTGCCCTCTAGCCTTGCTGGGGCGTACCAGTGAGGTCTTTTCCTACATGCATGAGCTAAAGCTGTTTCTACTTGCTTGCAAGCTGAGACTGTGTCTCATAGAGTGTCTCTGTGCTGACCATATTTCTCATTCACTGACTCAGCACACAGGTCATGAGCTCCTACTATGTGTTTAGCATTGCTTAAGGCATTGGACACCCAGAAAGAAGACAGTGTTTGTGTTTATGAAGCTCAGGATGAAGGAGTTGAGCAGGGGGAAGGCCGATTGTGCTCGCTGTTAGATCATAATGCTTGAGTTCGATGCTCATTGCTCCGAGGAATTCACCTACTCTGTGTGCCTGAGTTCCCTGATCTGTAACCTAGAGGATTGGCCTAGGTGGCCCAAGAATTTCCATCTGTCTTCAAACCTGTGTTGCTACAAAACAGAGAGATGGTGGGTGAATGCAACTGAAATTCCTGGGGGTTTATCAGGAGGGGAGGACGGGCAGATACTGAAAGGCTCTGAGGCCCTCTGTGTGCCGTTTTCCACATGTTGGCCAGAAGTGCCAAGGATGTCTTTTCTTCTGCGTGGGGAATCTCAAATTTGTGGGCACCAGCGAGATCAGAAGTGCCTGCCTGGCCCCTGCCATTGCATTAGCCTCAGCAAGAACAGACCTTTTGAAGTCAGGACTTCCCCATATAACAAATGTCTCCATTGGTGGTCTTGAAATAGTTCGTAATTGGGAAAAGAGTACACAGTGATTGCTGGGATCATGGGTGACATCTTGAACTGTTTTCAAGCGTTTGAGGCTCTACACAAACTGAAACATATTTCTCCAAACTCCTCTTTCTTTTAAATTTTTTTTTTTTTTTAATACCACTGTGCCTGTGGGAGGAGATGGAGGCCATGTGCTTTTAATTCCTGGGCTCTTAACTTTCCAAAATACACTTCGGTAAAGGATGCTTGATGTGTGTTCGTTCTGAGGACTTGGGGCCCGTTGATAAGCTCTTTATTTCCGTTGATAAGCTCTTTCTTCTAAGGAGTTTCCTTAAGAAGGGAGGCTGCTTTTCTCCCCATTAGGAAACAAATGTGAATCACAGAAAGGCTTGCAACTCCAACACTGTGCCATTTCAGCAGGCGTGAAGCTTGTGGAATTCATTCATCAGAGCAGGAGTGCAGATGAGCAGCCTGCTAGAGAGAGCTAGGAACAAGCAGGTTGGGGGACTCGGAGTTCGGGCCACCCTGGATTTCTCCAGGAGAGGAAGATTCTTTTTTATTTTTATTTTTATTTATTTATTTTTTTTGAGACGGAGTCTTGCTCTGCCGCCCAGGCTGGAGTGCAGTGGCCGGCTCTCAGCTCACTGCAAGCTCCGCCTCCCGGGTTTACGCCATTCTCCTGTCTCAGCCTCCCGAGTAGCTGGGACTACAGGCGCCCGCCTCGTCGCCCGGCTAGTTTTTTGTATTTTTTAGTAGAGACGGGGTTTCACCGTATTAGCCAGGATGGTCTCGATCTCCTGACCTCATGATCCGCCCGTCTCGGCCTCCCAAAGCGCGGTGGCTCAAGCCTGTAATCCCAGCACTTTAGGAAGATTCTTTTTAGATCTCAGCCACTCACTGGGCAGCTGCTGTCTCCAGTCACACTCCACTTTCTTACTTGTGAAATGACCAGGTTGGTTAGGAGAGCATCAGTTGTGACCTCAGCTCAAAACCTCTCCTGGTGCCTTTCCCAAAGGCAAAATATAAAAACCTCACAATAGACAGTGAACAAACGGTACTGGAAACTCCAAGCAGGAGAGTCAGTACGGTCTGGAACTGGGCTGCAGGGGGAGGGAGTGCCCCACCACCCCTGGGCTTTTGCATCTTGTTAGAAGGTCTCTCAGTAGCCAGATACCTGTTATCTAATTACCCATTGTGAGACTGTGTTAAAAGGTAGATGTTTTCATCTCAAGCGAAGATTCATTAATGGTGTCAGTTGCTAAAAAGCTAGCTAGTGGTTGCAGCTTTCATATGATGAGAGTCTTTCTTGTTCATTCTCTAATTTGGGGGACTAGAAGTATCTGCCACTACAGGTTGAGTATACCTTATCCAAAATGCCTGGGACCAGAAGCGTTTCAGATTTCGGATTTTTTTTCACATTTGGGAATATCTGCATGTAATACCAGTTGAACATCCCGATGTGAAAATCCAAAATCCTAAATGCTCCAATAAGGATTTCCTTTGAACATGACCTTTGAATATCATGTCGGTGCTCAAAAAGTTCTATATTTTGGAGAATTTCAGATTTTAGACTTTTCAGGTTAGGAATGCTAAACCCATAAAATGCAAAACAGTAAAGTGTTTTATGAAGTGAGTTTGCAAATCTTGCAAAAGACATCGGATTTCCTGAAGTTCATGAAAGTGACTTTTTGGTGAGCTGGTCCAACCACAAAGCCTCTGAAAATACGGCAAAGTGAACGTCTAGTGGACTTCCACCAGCTTTCAAATGAAGAAGTGAAAATAAAAAGAACATGAATTAAATATCAAAAGACTAAGAGAGGGCCTGAGCAAAATTGAGGAAACATTCTAAGCCTTTGCCAGGAAAAAGAAAAAGATGGCCTTCTTTACGATTGAGCTGCAAAAGTCAACTATAAATAGATTTATTGATAGTACTATCACTCCATTTTGTAGGAAGAAGTCAAGTTGCCATTTTTTCACTGGAAGTAACAATTTTTCACTCTATTCTAAAAGTGAGCACATGGTTTTAATTAAAACTCATATTTTGTTAAAAGGCAGATCAAATGCAATTATTTTCATAACTGTCACTTTTCAAAAGACAGTCCCAATCAAAGCCTCCTCTCCCCACTCCACTTCAACGACTTACAATGACATTTTACTTTCTGTTTGAAGTGGATTCTTCCTACTTTTTAATTTCCAGGGATAATCACTGGAACATGAGGCCTTCCTGCACAATCTGTGTAACAGGCTTCGGTAAGGTGCCCATATTGTTCCAGCCTTTGACCCGATCACAGTAAAGCTAACAGAGTCAGTGCGGGTGTACCCAGTATGTGTCAGACACTCTGCCGTGCACTGGGGAGACAAGGATGGAGAATAAGATGGGGCTCCCGGCCAGGTGCAGTGGCTCACGCCTGTAATCCCAACACTTTGGGAGGCCAAGGGGGCGGATCACGAGGTCAGGAGTTTGAGACCAGCCTGGCCAACATAATGAAACCCCGTCTCTACTAAAAATAAAAAAATTGGCTGGGCATAGTGGCACATGCCTGCCTGTAGTCCCAGCTACTCAGGAGGCTGAGGCAAGAAAATAGCTTGAACCCAGGAGGCAGAGGGTGCAGTGAGCCGAGATCACGCCACTGCACTCCAGTCTGGGCAACAGAGCGAGACTCTGTCTCAAAAAAAAAGATGGAGTCCTTTACTTTAAGATTTCATCTCAGCGTGGTGGGGCAGCTGGATATCTGCATATTCCAATAACTACAACCCAGGAAAATCTCAGTCAGAGAGGAGGAAGCAGCCCTTCCTGGAAGGCCCTGGGGGTGCTTCATGGAGGAGGGGACATCAAGCTCTGCCTTGAAGAGAAAGCCGGAGCTAAGTTAGATACCTCATGGCTGGAGGACAGGGAATGAAGTAACTAAGTCTTAAAGCAGAAATTGCAGAGTAAAGGTTCAGGATCCCGCATCTGACCTGGCCCATAACCACATTTAGGGCACTGTGAATTAGAACAAGTTTGCAACATTAAAAAATCGGATATTCATTCTCTCTCTCTCTCTTCCTCTTCCTCCTCCTCCTCCTTCTCCTCCTCCTTCTCCTCTCTTCCTCTCCCCTCCCTCTCCCCACCTCCCTCCCCCGCATCATTCTCAGTCACACACACTTAGCTAAGCTCGCAGAGTCTTTCTCTTGGATGACTGTCTGTGTCTTGCTCTTCCGTCCCTCGGGGGACCGTAGCTCGCACAAGGCACACGGATGGGCCCCATGCTGGGCGAAGCTCCACTCATTGAGATTCTCTGCCTGGACCCTACAGAGGAAGTTTCTCGTGGAGTCTAAGAGAGGGGTCCTTTTCTTCCAAAGTGGCTCCATCCTTCTCACTCCCCCGTTTTCTCCCCTGTCCCTAAATATTTCCATTCAGAAACCATTTCAAGGCTGTGTGTTTACAGACAGAGACCTGGGTGGCAGTTGTGGAAGGAGGTCACCTTCTGCCTGCACCAAGGGGGTCCGCAGACCTTTGGAGAGTTCCTTCCCCATCTGAAGCTACCATGGCCTCCTGAGGGACACAGTGGTGGTGGCCTCTAAGGCCTCCCACTCTGATGTGCTGAGGGCTTCTGATTCACTCTGATTTGACAAAGAGCCATGCCCAGCATTCTGAGTGTAGCACTCAGAAAGGGGGCTGTGAGGGACTGAGTATCCCTGTCTCCCATCTGGAGAGTCCCTCGGCTACAACCCAGGTTTGGACGTCAGTGGAGAGTACGTCAGCCGTCTGCGGGCAACGAGGTGTCCCCGGCGCTTTTCCTGGATCATTTATGTTGCCGGTTTCAGATCAACCCCTCTCTGTTCCTTAACAACCAGTGATGGAGGGACTTGGAGAACTGGGGCATCCTGAGTTGAAACAAGCCCCAGGAGGGTTTGAATTCTGAGAAGCGAGACAGGACCCTGGGGGCAGGAATCTGTCTGGAGCCACACTGTCCTGATCCTCTCTCAGCTCTGCTCTTGCTTGATTGGCTGATCAAAGCCAAGTTCTTTGGGTCCCTTCGCCCTGACTGCAAAGTGGAACGGTCCAAGTGCTTATGATGTAAAATTGTAAACCAATGAAACACGTCGGAATTCTCAAGTGCTTGAACGTCTAGCCAGCTTGGTGTGAGCACTCAGGGAAGCTGTTACCCGTTGCTGCTGTTGTCATTATCATTACACTATTAGATGTTATTTTACACTATTATGCTATTACTATTATTAGCTCTATTCTAATATGATATTGTTACTATTATTAGCATATTTTGACTATGAATTGACATTGCTAATTTAAGAATTGTCCTCCCTTTACTTCTCTCCCAACCAAATGCACATTTCTGAATTCCCCTTTCTTAGAACCCGAAAGCGTATTATGTCTGGAAACTAAAAATGCCTACTCGCCCTCTGATTTTAGCCACGGTTGTTGGAGCACCCGTTCCAGCAGGAACTGTGATTTCCATTGAGCTCTCAAACCAAATAAAATGCAAATCGCCGAGGATGGCTCCTCTCCCTGCCGCCACAGTTGTGCTCCGAATAGTGTCTGAGTTTCGTTTTTACAAGGGGCCTTTAAAAACTCCTGGGCCCCTTGAAAACTCCCAGCCCCCTTTGTCCAGATGGGGATGGAGGTGGCCAGGCTGCCCCGTTGATTGTGTGCCGAGGAGCCCTCCCCGGGAAGGCTGTGATTTATACGCGCAGGCTTGTCACGGGGTGAAAGGAAGGACCACTTTTTCATTTTGATCCAATGTTAGGTTTGAAAGCCACCCACTGCTGTAAACTCAGCTGGATCCGCGGGCCGCGATTAAACACATTGCCCGCTTTGTTGCCGAGATGGTGTTTCGGAAGGCGCTGTGAATGCACTTCCCTTTGCGGGGCTCACACAGACAAGATGTGTGTTGCAGGGACGAGGCGCCCACTCCAGCCTCCAGCCCAGGGCCGGGAAGGAAGAAGGCGCGAGGCATCGCTGCCGGCGTTGCCTGCGGCTCTCCTCCCAGAGACAGACTCCAGACCTCTACGCTGTTGGCTTTTCCTTTTTTACCTCCCCTGCCCCCCGCCTGGTTTTCCAGCCTTTGAGGGAACTGTTCAGGCTGTTTGATTCAGACTGTTAGTGCCATTTACCCGCAGCATGGACAACTGCATCCTGCAAACTTGCTGACTTTCCTTAGCTGCTCCTGCAGGATGGGGTTTAAAAAAAATGTGCGTCACCGGAGCATGCAGCCACCCTTAATGACCTTCTGGCTCCTCAGTTGGACACAGCTTCTTATAACCCCCGACCACAGAACTCTTTTGATGGTTCTCTGAATCTCCGGTGGCCATCTGACCTCTCAGAAAACAGGGCATGGAAATGGCCCTTGTCTCCCGCCCTGTTTAGTAAGTTTGCGTCTTAGGAGATGGAAATGTGCCCCAGCCTCACGCAGGCAGCAGGGAAGATAATGGGAGAACCCTTTTGGTACCCTTGAGTGGTCAAGCCAGTTCCTCCTTCTGAGTTTCAGAATCCTCACCTATGAAATTTGGGGATGGCACTAGAAGTGTTGCAAGAACCCTTCCAGCTTTATTTACTTAATTAACATGCATGTACTAATTACCTCTTATGTGCTGCATGCAGAGTTACATACTGGGGAGAAAGAGTCCTGAGTCGGAAAGACAGGGTCCTACATGACATTCCTGTGGACAGAGGCCAAAAATAAGCAAGTGCTTAAGCAATCGCATGAATTCAGAAATGTGTGCAGAAGTCAGTCACATGGGTGACATGGGAGTGAGGACCTGGGGAGCAGCTTGGCTTTGATGTTCTTGAAGGGCTTTCTGCAGAGGTGATGACTGAGCTGGGGCCAGAATGAAAAGATGGAGCCAGCCATGGGAAGAGCATTCTGGAATGTGAAACTAGAACGTGCAAAGGCCCTGAGGTAGGAGAAAATGAAGCCCCGGGCCAGAAGGAAAGGCAGCCATTGTGACGGGGCTTAGGGAAGGAAAAGAAGTGGTTCAAGGCAGGAGCTTGGAGGGGAAGGGCCAGGTCTGGATCACTAGGGGTTTTGATAAGAGGTTGATCAGTTTCCAGAACACGTCAAGAGATGGGTCTGTTCTTGAAGCACAGTCCTGAAGTCGCATTTCCTCCAGTTGCTAAATACTTGAGCTTTGTGTTCTATGCTCGTTATGCAAAATGGTCACCTTCGGGAGAGAAAAAATAACTTTCTGGTGAGGTGTTTGTGGCAGCTTCATCTAGGTGACAATGCTACTCTCCACCCCAAAGGGTTGGAAAACAATAGTGAGGTGTGCATACTCAACAGTCCCATCTGCTGGGCTCCAGGTTGGGTTAATGATTCCCTGGCACAGTCCAAGGGCTCTGGCACTGCCTCTAGCAAGCTCACAGAGACCAGGAGTCCACTGGAGTGGCCATTTCCCAGTGAATCTAAAACTGCCCCGTCCAGTGCAGTAGCCAAGTGTACTTGTGAACCCTTGAAATGAGGCTAGTCCAAATTGAGATGAGCTGTAAGTATGAAATACCAGATTTTGAAAGCATAGTATGAAAAAAAGTAAAAAAAAAAAAAAATCACATGAATAATTTACATAGTGATTACATGTTCAAATGATATTTTTGTTATATTGGGTTTAATGTTATTAAAATTAATTTCATCTACTTCTAATTTACTTTTTTAATGTGGTTACTAGGAAATATAGTATTATATTTAGCCCGTTTGAGGCTTGCATTCTATTTCTATTAGATAGTGGCGGCTGGTCTAGACTGTGCTAGCTGCCGTCAGCCGAACTTTGGAGATGAAAGAGGTCACATAATAAAGGACATTTTCAGAGCTCTGGCTTTATACATGGCAACTTTGTGTGAAATAGAAAAAGCTGATGTTTCTGTGCAGACCAAGAAGGAGACAATACCCCATCTTTCAGGAAGACCCAGGCACCAGCCAGGGTGCCCCACTTGGCAAATGGACAGGGGGCATAGTTCATCTCCACTAGCTAGGAGCTTTTATGAAGGCCACAGTCTGCATAGCAGCGTGCACCTCAGGACTAATTTGTCCCTTCTGCTCTGCCCTACAGCCAGAAGTGATGTCCGTTTGGTTTGAGTGTCAGGGAGCCAGATTTGAAGCAAGGTAGTGCAGTGGTTATGACTGCCACCTCTGGGACCAAACAAACGTTCTTGGATCCACTCTAGCTCCAAAAAGGTCCAGACAGTCAGTCTTGGGCAGTTTACCTCCTTAAACTTTCTAGGTCTTCATTTCTCCATTTCTAAAGTAGTGAAGATGATAATAAGGTCCTCCTGGGCTTGGTGAAAGGGTTAATTAATCTCTCCAGTTCCTGACACATAGTCATCACTCTGGAAATGTTCACTGTTATTACAATGATGACCATCCTTGACTTAGCAAAGGAGGGTTGGCATGAAGGTATAAGATATGCCCAGATGCCTTGAAGAAGAAATTTCACTTCTGGCCTTGGAGGAGCATCCATTGGTTGGAAAGCATCTTGTCTCCCCACAAGGTATGAAATACAGAGCATGTTTTCTGCTCACTGTTTTTAGGTAACTGCTTATGATTTTTATCTCACATCCAAGACAGGCACTGCCAGCCCATTCCACAAAGGGGGTGACTGAGAGTCAGGGAGTCCTTTCTCAAAGTTGATGCAGCAGCTTAGAGGCAGGCACACCAGAGGCATGAAGAGAGGCTTTGAGGAACTGAACTAGCCCCTGAGACTCTAGAGAACTCCCTGAGTTCATTAGGAATGACTTAGAAAAACACTGCAGGGATATGCTTTGCAAGCTCCTGTTCCCTCCAGGTTCTATGGGGACATTTCAGTGTCCTGAGAAGGTGTGAGTGGATGGTGGTTATTTGCTGATTTTACTTAATTGGAATACTGGTAAGTCTAGGAAGGCATTTACTTTTTTTTTTTTTTTTTTTTTTTTTTTTTTAGACGGAGTCTCGCTCTGTCACCCAGGCTGGAGTGCAGTGGTGCGATCTCAGCTCGCTCACTGCAAGCTCCGCCTCCCGGGTTCATGCCATTCTCCTGCCTCAGCCTCCCGAGTAGCTGGGACTACAGGCGCCCGCCACCTCGCCTGGCTAGTTTTTTTTGTTTGTTTGTTTTTTTAGTAGAGACGGGGTCTCACCGTGTTAACCGGGATGGTCTCGATCTCCTGACCTCATGATCTGCCCGTCTCGGCCTCCCAAAGTGCTGGGATTACTTTTTATGACAGTGACAAAGATGATAATGAGATGACAATGATGATAATGAGATGAGGATGGTGATAATGAAGTTGATGGTAACTCTTGTTTATTAAGCCTTCTTAAATTCCAGACACTGTCTTAAGCACATTACACAGATTATCTCATTTACTTTACACAGATTACGTCATTGATGCTTAAAATGATGAGTTTAATACTCTTGAACTGAGCATTAAACTCAATACGTTTTTAAAAACTCATTATTAAACATTAATACAATGTTTACTATGAAAACATCGATACAGTGTTTACTATGAAAACGTGCAGTGTTTACTATGTTAACATTGATGCCAAATCAGAGGAAGTTCTGTGATCATTCCCATTTTACAGCTGAGAAAACTGAGGCTTCACAGGTTGCATATCTTGTTTTGATGATCCAGATGGTTCACGCTTCAGCATTCATGCTTAACTCGGGCTATTTAACTGGGTACAGCAGGAGGTAACACAGGCATTTAGCAGAGAGTAAAGTCCCAGGCGTTGTAACCCATCATTACTTCCATTTCATTTGAATATAAGACTCCACAGTTATCACTCAGAATGATTGCCTGGGTCATAGTTTTTGTTCTCAAGTTTCAGGCTTGGGATGGGCATGTGTCCTGCTCAGTGGTTGTTCTCACCCAAAACCTAAGGCTGCCATTGACAGTGCCTTGAAACTGTGGCTTGTTTCATTGAGGCACACGCTGCCATGGAAGCTTCAGTCCTGTTGTGCACGCGTTTTGGTTCCTCACTTGTTCCTAATTTGGAGACCCTCGTATATGAGCCTAAATTAGTATATGCATCATGATATATCTGCCACAGTTTCCCTGGCTAGAAATCCATCCCAAACATGAGTATGGGTTTAAAAGCAAGAGATGGGCACTAGGCCCATGTTTATTGCTGATGGATCTTGCATTTCTTGAAAGTCTTTCCTTTTTGCACTAAATTTTCCTGTCTTTCCATATCTGCCAGAGTCCTCTGCAGTGGCTTATCATACCCCATTTCATGGAACAAATCCACCATTGACTTCCTGGGGGCCTGAGCTTAGATGGGCAGATGCCCTGGCCAGCAAGCCCCCTGCCAGTCTTGGGGCTCAGGTGTGCAGGGAGATTCACACCTGCCTGCAGTAAGAATCTGGCACGTGCACGGGGCTGCCTGGTTTCCTCTGAGCAACAGTCATAGGTGTGTGAGGCTATTACAGGCGACCTAAAGATGCCTTAACATAGCGTAAGCATAACCAGAAAACACTCCTGTGTGGGACAGCATCCTAGCAAGAAACAGAATTTACCCAGGGTGGTCAAATGAAGGGTCTGTTGACTGAGTCATGGGCAGGGTTGAAGGAACAAACAAGATGTTTCAGGGTACCCAGGGACCAACAGCAGAGCGAAGTTGAAGAGGCAGGGAGAGTGGTGTCTCTAGAGCCCAGTGAGAGTGGGGCCTCAGGAGAGGGGTCAAGCAGGAGGGAGGTAGAGACGCAGAGGGAAGTGGCCACCACCAGAGGCACAGCACCAAGAAAAGGGGGAACTGGGAAAGGCACCCTGACCTCTCTCCTCCAACCCTCTGATCTCCTACTTGACTCCAAGCCAGTGTGAGAGGGAGTGCAGGTGGTGCATCTGTGAGAGTCATCTCCCCAAGGCTCAGAGAAAGGCAGAGTGGATCGAGGTGGAGTGGGGAGGCTCAGTGAAGAGTTTCCAGCACAGCCCCTAAAACTGGCAAACAGTTTCCCATTTATTCGTAGAATTCAACCTATCCTACATGACACCAGAATAATAGCGACTACCCCCGAGGAGCTCACTATGCCCCAGACGTTGTTCTAAGGACTCACGTGCTAACTCATTTAATTCTCAGAACCACCCTTTGGGGTACGTCTTATTACTGCCCTTATGCCGATAGAAGTGGTGAAGCAGGGCTTTCAATCCAGGTGCCTGGGCTCTAGAATCAACGCAGGTCTAACCAGCATGCACAGGAGCCTCGTCTCACATGGATGGGATGTTAGCCTCATCTAACATCCTAACGTAGCAGGCTGGGATTTAAAGGGAAGAGGTTTCTGGGGGCCAAGGATTGTGTTCTCATGTGAATGGAAGGTGCATTGGTGTGTGGATAGTGTTGCCTGACCTACTTAAAATCTATTTTCCCTTTTTCTCATAGCAGTACATGGATTTTTCCAGGGGAATTATTTCTTTGTAATTCTCTGTCAATGTAAGTCAAGGGCAACTGACTTCCATCTTGGCTGCAGGAAGGCATATGACCCACGCCTGTCCAATCAAAGCATCCATCTTCCTCACCAAAGTGATTGGTTCTAACATGGGCGTGTAACGTAAATCAGACCAATCAGAGCCAACAGGCTCATCCTGAGGCTTCTATTGGCTCTGTTGAGGGAGAAGCATACTCTTTCCATTGGAAATGTTGAGGCTTCCAACTGCTGGAAGTCATCTTTTTGTTGTTGTTGTTGTTATTTATGTATGTATATGTGTATGTATGTATTCATTTATTTTTGAGACTAGGCCTTACTGTTGCCTAGGCTGGAATGCAGTGGCACAATCACAGCTCACTGCAGACTCAACTTCTGGGCCCAAGCAGTCCTCCTGTCTCAACCTCATGAATAGCTGAAACTAAAGGCACATGCCACCATGCTGTGCTAACATATTTTTCAAATTTTTTTGTAGAGACAGGGTCTTGCTATGTTGCCCAGGTTGGTCTCAAACTCTTGGCCTCAGGTGATCCTCACTTCTCATCCTCCCAAAGCACCAGGATTACAGACATGAGCCACTGCACCCAGCCTCTTTTTGTCATGTAAACAACTTTATTGAAGTATGATTTGTGCACCGTAAAATTCACCCATTAAGTGTACAATTCAGTGATGTTTAGCCACTTTGCAGAGTTGTGCAGTCATCACCATGACTTCAGTCTTAAAATCTCCATCACCCCAATAAGATCTCTCATGCCCCTTTAGAGTTAATCTTCAGTGCCACGCTCAGTCCAGGCAACCACTAATATACTTTGCTTCTCTCCATTGCTGACTGCCATCTTGCCCCCATGAAGGGAGGTCCTGTCTGAGAATGGAGTAAGTCAGGCTAAGAGATGGAGAGAAACCAAGTCCTATGACATTGAGTCTGTGGAGTTAGCCACTGCTGAATCTTAGCTTTTTACAAGAGCTACCACAAGATCCTTATCTTTAAAATTATGTGTCTGTGACTGTGTGTGTGTGCATCTGTGAGTGAGTTTCAGTGAGGTTTTCTGCCGTATTCTGACTTACATCTACAAATTATAAATCATACCCTAGCGTGAGATGGACAAAGAAAGACAGAGACAGAGTGACTGAAAGCACAAGATGAAATAAATGTTAGAGAAAGAATAAAGGCTACGTTTGCCAGTGACAAAGCTGGATATAATGTATAGAAGTAGTCCTTCCTAGCTAAATTGGGGATGTCTTTACTACTTTGCACAATAAGCATTTGAATGCTTACTTATTAATTGCTCATATCCTGTCTAGTTCCAAAAAGAAGACTTACCAAGATGCTGACAAGATATATTCCTAGATTAAGTAAGTTAACACAAGAAAAATGAGGCCAAGGGGAAATGTGGGCTGAGAGAGAAGTTGGAACTGAAAGAAAGTTTCACAAACAGAAAGCTGAACGTGAGGACTTGTACACAACCGCCGAGATTGATGATAGCGAAATTCTAGGCTTTGTCATAACCAGAGAGAGGGAAACATGCTTACGTTCTAGAAACCTGGAGTTTGTACATTTAAAACCAAGTAGGTGGCCGGGCACGGTGGCTCATGCCTGGAATCCCACCACTTTGGGAGGCCGAGACGGGCGGATCACGAGGTCAGGAGATCGAGACCATCCAGGCTAACACTGTGAAACCCTGTCTCTACTAAAAATACAAAAAATTAGCCAGGCATGGTGGCGGGTGCCTGTAGTCCCAGCTACATGGGAGGCTGAGGCAGGAGAATGGCATGAACCCGGGAGGCGGAGCTTGCAGTGAGTGGAGATTGCGCCACTGCACTCCAGCCTGGGAGACAGAGCGAGACTCCGTCTCAAAAAAAAAAAGACAAAAAACAAACAAACAAAAAAAACAAACCAAGTAGGCACTGAATTTCTCTGTTGAGCCATTCCATAGTGGAATTCATTAGCAGCAATTTTATAGGGGCCCCGATATGACACCATTCAGAAGCATCCAGTGTTGGATTTCAGTTTATAGAGCATGTGCTGTTTGACCATTACAAAGGATATTAGACCAGTCAGGACTAATTTAAAGGATATTAGACCAGTCAGACACATAATTTTAAAGATAAGAATCTTGTGGTAGCTCTTGTGAAAAGCTAAGATTCAGCAATGGCTAACTCCACAGACTCAATGTCATAGGACTTGGTTTCTCTCCATCTCTTAGCCTGACTTACTCCATTCTCAGACAGGACCTCCCTTCATGGGGCTTTTGGAGACAAGTAATGGTGTGTCATGCAATAAACGCGTATAATTGCCTTTAACAGCATGAGCTATTGGAGGAGGAACTCAGGCTTGGTGCAGGGTTCAACGACGTCCTCAGGAACTCACCTTCTTTCTGTCTCTCCGCTTTGGTTTAACCTGGCTGTTTTGTCCTCTTCCTACAGGATCAAAAACTCATTTCTACCTCTTCAGGCATCATACTCTTGGCCAAGAAAGGAAGGAATGGGGCCGGTCCTCTCTGTCCTTTCTTGTCAAGGAAGGAAAAGCTTTCCACCAAAACAGATATCCCCCAATTGTAATTGGCCAGAATTGGATTGCCTCTACCTTCAAGGTAGGCTGAGAAAAAGAGAAAGTGTTCAGAGGGAATGGGATTCCTGGCTGACAGGTCAATTATCATTGCCTTGCTGAATTCGACAAAAGCAAGTTCACTTTGCAAGGGAGAAAGAGGGAATGAACACTGGGTAAGAGCTAGCAATGTTTGCCAAAGAGAAAGTGATGATTGGGACTGATTCCTCAGTGGATGGCTCACCTCTCCCATGCGTAGCATAGTAGGGTGTGCAGTGGACCGTGGGGCACAGAAGGTCAGCACCAGGCCCCGCTGGGTGATCCAGGAAGATCTCGTGTTGTTGACTACTGGGCCAGATTTTAGAGAATACGAAAGGATTCCTTTGGGGGAAAGGGAAGGACGTAGGAAGCACCCAGCAGATAGAGGCATGAATGAACACTGGTAAGTCTGAATTTGTTCAGGGTTTTGGATGAAGCTCAAGCAGTTCACTGTGAAAACATCCTAACATGAGCATCAGGGAGATGCAGGAGCGAGGCCAGGGATGGCCTTGTGTGCTGCATTTCAGCTTAGATTCCATTCCCGCAGCAGCTGCCTGCATCCCCGGCTTCAGTCAGGCAAGGAGTGGGATTTAAAACATGGGCCCTGCAGCCTGGACCCCGGGTTAAGGGCCTTTGTCTCTCGTAACCTCTGTGCTTTAACTTTCTCCTCTGTTGAATGGGGATGACAAGAGTTCCTGCTAAACGCTGTGTGAGACACGATGAGGAAATGCATGTGGGGCACTGTGGACGACGCCTGGCCGGCGGGGAGGGGCTCAGCACGTGGTGACACACACAGATGTTGGGGGACATCTGGGAGACTATTGCATAGTTTATGCGAAAAACAACAGGACTGAAACTAGGACCCTCCGAGGTGGAGTGTGTGTGTTGTGTATGGAAGAAGTCAGGTTCCAGAACTGACTGATTACTCGCATGAGGGAAGAAGAGGTGTCAAGATGAGCTCTTGGGGTTTGTGCTTTGTTGCCTGGGCGGAGCCACTGCTGCCGGCACCCCTCAGACAGGCTCTCTGGTGCCCCTGGAGTGACTACAAGCCAGTGAAGTTCTTGGGCACAGTGAACACTCTGCAGAGGGGTGTGGGAAGGACAGCCAGCACCTGCCATTTGCAGACGTGTGCCGGGCAGTGGGTGGGTTTGGCTATTTGGTGCCTGACAGCTACTGGGTCTTCCACCTGGCATCTTTTGCACCTTTATGCCATGTGCTGTGTTAGGCTCTGGGCACCCTGTGGAGTAAGACACAGTCCCTGTCCTCCTGGACAGGAGGTAAGACACACAGCAGCCCAAGATAAATGACCGTACAACACCCACAGTGCAGAGATAAGGCTGCAAGATAAAGACAGAAATAAAGGACAGCAGGGGATGAGAACCGTTCCGCAGCCTCAGCACCATTCGCTCTTGGCCAGATTCTTCTTTGGTGGGTGGGTGGGGCGGGGGGTATCCTGTGTACTGTGTGATGTTCAGCAGCATCCCTGGCTCCTAGCCACAGATGCCAGTAACATCTCCCCGGAGTTGCCCCCAAAGATGCCCTTAGATCTTACCAAATGTCCCCTGTGGGATGGCACTGCCGTGGTTGAAAAGCACTGAGGACAGTGTGATGGGGGGGAGTGGGGTGAGCAGGAGCTGTTGTCACAGGAAGGCCACAGGAGGGCTCCACTGGCAGTTTCTAGGGATGCCGTGACAGTGACTCCACACTGGGTGACGTGAAACAAAGACATTTCTGGAGGCCAGAAATCTGAAATCCAGGTGTTGGCAGGGTGGTGGCTTCTTCCTAGAGGCCATGGGGGAATCTGTTCCAGCCTCTCCCAGCTTCTGGTGGCTCCAGGCAGCACCTGGTCTTTCTTCGCTTGTGGCTGCATCTCTCCCTTGTCTGCCGTCTCCTTCAGATGAACTTCCCTCCGCATCTCTCCTCTGTGTCTGTGCATCTCAAATATCCCTCTCCTTTCTTTTATAAGGAAACCAGCCATTAGATTGAGGGCCCACCCTAAATCCAAGATGGTTTCATCTTGTGTTCCTGAACTAATTACATCTGCAAAGACCGTGTTTCCAAATAAGGTCAATTCATAAGTGCCAGGAGTTAGCACTTGGACACAGCTCTTTGAGGGACATAATTCAACACTACATTCCCTAAGGCGTGAAACCCAAGGGAAGTGTGGGAATGAGGCACTTGAAGAAGTGTGTGTGTGTTGGGAGTCGGGGATGGTATGTTCCAGGGAAAAGAGATGGACACAAAGGTAGATGGATTTGAGGCATGAGCGAGGGTAGCATATCCAGGGTGGCTGCTGGGTCTGGAGTGTTGGTAGCAGGGCAGATTTAGAAGGTGACTTTGCATACCTGGGCAAGGCCAGCTCACGTGGGATCTCAGAGCCCATGGGAAGCACCCTGCATTTGAGGCTGCCTGTGGTGGGAATATTCAGAGTTTCAAGCAGGGCTTTGCTGTGGGTTTGTTCTGCTCTCCCGTTTTCCCCTTTGGAGGAGGCTTATGGAGATAGTGATGACTTTGCAGCTGTTAATCATCAGGAAGCTGTAATCACTAAGAGAATGTTTGAAATCATCAGTTAAGGATTTTTAGAAGGAAGTAAAGCAAAGGAATACTGCAGTAGCCTGCCCTAATTATTTCCTGGCTTAAAGTAAACAGGTGCATTGGAGAGATTATTTTTCTTCTTCTGATTTATGAAGGTCTCAGGGTCCAAATTTTGAAACTGCTGATCGAATTTGTTCTCAGATGTTGTCATAGAAATCTGAAACTTTCCTGCTTGTCTCAGAGTGAAATTTCTTTGATTATTCACTCAAGGGTTTGATAGGTTTAAAACAAGACCTTCGGGACATCTCTTGTTGTAAAGTGTCAGCTTTAGACATCAAGAGAATTATGATATATTTATTACTACAAAAGAGAAAATAAGCAACCGAAAAACCCATGAACTTGAAGGATGAGGCAAACCCCTCAAGTTCTAGGGGTTTCAAGATGTGGATGCCAACATGTGACTCGACTTTTAAAAGATGAATCCAAATGTGACGTTATTTACAGCCTCTTGGAATTTTGAAAGCTAAAGAGTGTTGTTACATGAATGAATGTTATTTTACAGATGAACAGGTCTAGTAAAGGGTATGCATTTCACTTTGCATTTAGGAACAGAAAACTTAAAAGAAGAAGTGACCCCCTTGCCATTCCGCTTGTAGGTGCGTGCCCTGAAGTGGGCATGGGATGTAAACCTGTTTTTCCTCGCAGGTCTCCGTTCTCTTGTGCTTTTCATAGAGTGGGTTTACTGTGGAAAGATAAGCATTGCTGCTATGGTGTGGACCCCCGAAGCAGGCCAGTGACTACTGACATCCAGCTCTGGAAACATCCATCTCCCTGATGCTGCAGGGAGAAACTGGACTCCCCTTCAGGGAGATGCTGGACTCACTGAATAAGAGATTTTTATGTCATCCTTTACCATGTGCTGTCTTGATTTTTTTTTTTTGAGATGGAGTCTTGCTTTGTTGCTCAGGCTGGCATGCAGTGATATGATCTCAGCTCACTGCAACCTCTGCCTTCCAGGTTCAAGCGATTCTCCTGCCTCAGCCTCCCAAGTAGCTGGGATTACAGGCACGCACCACCACACCCAGCTAATTTTTGTATTTTTAGGAGAGATGGGGTTTCATTATGTTGGTCAGGCTGGTCTTGAACTCCTGAACTCGTGACCCGCCTGCCTCAGCCTCCCAAAGTGCTGGGATTACAGGCATGATCCACTGTGCCCGGCCCGAGAATCTTTTTCTATACATACTTTTGACTCTGTATTTTTGCCTTAACAGGCTTACTACAGAACCCGCCTACCACATAGGTTGGGATTCTATTGCACCACTGTCAGCTGGTGTTTTTTCCCATTGTAGGTAATGACCCATTAAAAGGAGATGAGACAAATTCAGCAGCTATTTAAGAGTCAGAGTAGCATGGAATGAAATGGAAGTGAATGGAACAGGAAGTATCAGAGTAGAAGAGAAAATGATGCTGTGTAATGAGACTTTTATTTTGGTGAGATGAATTCATATATGTGTATGTATGTGTGTGTCCTAATAGCGACGAAAATATTTCACACTGTGGGACACACCCCAACACGTTTGTAAACCATCCCCGTCCTCTCCGCTGCCCAGCTCCTCGTTGTTAGGTCTTAAAGTAGGAAAACACTTACATGGTGTGCTTTGGGTTGGTGAATAGTCGACTTGTAGATTTGTGGACTAATCCACGTTGCTCTGACGTCAGATTTTCTGAAGAACAGTGTGGGCTGCTTCCCCAGGGCTGGCCGAGTTATGAGGGAAACTACGGGTTCTGATGTTTCCAAATCTGTATCTCTGCCCTTGTCATTTTCATGGACAAGTAATTTGTGCCGGTGTGAGATGCAGAATCAGGCCTGCTACGCGACCATGCCCGGAGCACGGAGCCAGGAACCCGAGCCGTCTGACCAGTGTGTTAGGGTTGTTACTGTGCCCATTTTAGATCACTTGGAGGTGCAAAAAGAGAGCAGATTTTTTTTTTTTTAAATTAAGTACCTCTATTCATTTTCACCTTCACTACCCAGCAAGGAGATCAAAATTTCCTACAGCAAATGCATTCGATGCCACTCACAGATTTCAACAGGAGAGCACCGTTTCAGGAATGCCTGCATCAAAGCACTAATTGGCACTATTACAGTGTCTTGCTCCCCACACGAGCCTCGCTGGTGGAAGGAGTTGTCACAGTAATGCGTATTCCTCCAGGCCCAGTGAGTGGGGTGACGATCAATTCACAGTTCACGAGGCACAAAGGATACTGGACTCTTCCTCTGCTCGGGACAGCAAGAAGGTTGAGATGATACGGTTTGTCTGCGTCCCCACCCAAATCTCATCTTGAATTGTAGTTCTCATAATCCCCACGTATTGTGGGCGGGACCTGGTGCCTGGTGGGAAGTAATTGAATCATGAGGGGTGTTTACTCCCCTGCTGCTGTTCTTGTGATAGTGAGTTTTCATGAGATCTGATGATTTTATCAGGAGCTTTTCCCTTTTGCTCGGCACTTCTCCTGCCTGCCACCGTGTAAGTCATGACTTCGCTCCTCTTTTACCTTTTGCCATGCTTGTGAGGCCTCCTCAGCCATATGGAACTGTGAGTCCATTCAACCTCTTTTCTTTATAAATGGCCCAGTCTCAGGTATGTCTTTATTACCAGCATGAGAACAGGCTGATACATGAGGATGCCATGATGGATTGGTTGTTCACCACAGCCGTGCATCCCCCACCATGCGTGGACCATGCCATCAGATGGGGTTGGGTTGTGGTTGGTCAGTGAAAGGAAAGATAGGGGCCACATGGTAGGCTGTGGGTGAGAAAGAGAGATTGATTTCCTGGGTAATGTTGGTGCCCACACAATTTGGAGGATTCTGCCTGGTTTGTCTCAGCTAGGCTTTTTACAACCTCTTCCAGTTTCCTGGGACTGCTGTAACACATGGCAACAACATGACTTAAGACAACAGAAATTTAATTCCTGTCAGTTTTAGAGGCAACAAATCTAAGCTGCACGCCCTGCAGAGGCGCTAGGGGAGGACCCTTCCTTGCCTCTCCCACCTTCAGGGGGCTCCAGGTGTTTGTGCTAGTGGTAGCGTTGTTCCAGTCTCTGCCTACATCTTCACATGGCCTCCTCCTCCCCTGCATCTTTTCTTCCTCCAGAAAAGGACACCTGCCATTGGACTAAGAGTCCAAATCCAGAATGCTCTCATCTCAAGATCTCTTCCTTAATTACATCTGTAAAGACCCTTTCCCAAGGAAATAACTCCACCTTTGCATGTTCTGGGGCTTGGGCATGGACATATGCTTTTAGCGACCAGCATTCAACCCACTTTAAACCCAAGAGGAGAAACATACTCTTCTGTGGTCAGAGTATAGAGTTCTGTTCAGTAATAGTTTGCCAAGACCTCACCCTGTGCTATGAACTGGGGATAGTTCATGAGTGTGGGTGGAGACACAGACACCCGCTGATCAAGCACTTGTCACAGTTCTGCCATCGAAGAGCCAAAGAACTTTCGGCAAGAGCTTAATCTCTCCATGCCTCAGTTTCCTTATCTGTAAAATCTCCTTTCCTCAAAGCTTCTGCTCACAAGTCGTCTTCTCTGTGAGATCTTCTCTGATCACCATATTAAAATTACGCCCACTCCTGCCCCTCTGATAGTCCTTATTTTACTACACGGAAAGGAAGCTTCGGAAAGATGGTGTGTCTGTTCTGTCTACTGTTCTGGCTCAGGCTCGTAGGGTGTGAGCAAGAGCTGTGTGTTGAAGGAATGAATAGTGTTGGAGATGCCCTGGGGCATGTGGCCAGATGTTTGTGAGAAATAAATCAGAAAGTCCATGTGATAGGAGATCTTGTGTAAAAATGCCAGTGTCTGCCCTCCCCCTGCCCATTGCCTGAATTACTTCTTCTATACCAGACCTGTAATGCCTTGGATGCCACTCATTCACAGCAAGAAACATGCAACAGGATATTAACTAATAATGGAGCAAGATGTATGATTTGAGCATCCCATTTTTCTAAGGCAGAGATGTTGGAGGGAAGTACAATCGATTTTCATTATTCACAGTAGGTATCTTCTGTCAAGTCTCCATAAACACTAAATTAGCAAATACTGAATCATTGCTCTAAAGGAAATATAAGCCAGGCGTGGTGGCTGACACCTGTGATCCTGGTATTTTGGGAGGCTGAGGCAGGAGGATGGCTTTGAGCCCAGGACTTGCAAACCTGCCTGGGCAACACAGCAAGACCCCATCTTTAAAAAAAAAAGTTTTGTAAGGAAAATACAGAGCTAGGTCCCTACGGCCTCTGGTCATAACATATTCATCAATGGATTAAAGCATAACCTGATTATATGCATTTTTCTGTCCAAAGACACCTGATTCGACACATATTGTTGATTCATTCACATTGAACTCATGGCCAAATGCACCATAACTCACACCTGAAGGAAGCTGCTTGAACGTAGGTGTCGTCTCTGTAAAGCACAGTGCAGCCTTCTTGCACTTAGGAACACTAGACAGTGCTTTTTTTCCTATACTTGGGGGTTGTTTGAGACAGCAAAATCACCGAAAGAAAGCACAGAAGACCAAAAACGTGCAATTACAAGGACTGCAGAAAGATCACTTGCTTATATATGGCATCGTGGCTGAAGCAGGACAGTACAACGTGGGCACATTTGACCTCGGCTGGGAATATGCTTTGAGTCCCTCATAATTGTCTCTGCACCTCCTTATTGGGGAGTGCCCATGAAAGAACTGGGGACACTGATGGACTTTAGCGAGTAGGAGGATTTGCAAATACAGAATCTGCAAATGATGGGGCTTGACTGTGAATCCATCTGGCACAGCCGAGTTGAAGAGTGAAGCTTGTCCCATTCATTTCCCACAGCCTCTCCTGGGAAACTAAAGTTGTCCATGCTGAACACACGTGGCAACCCAGGGAGCCGGTCTTCAGGGAGAAGCAGCTTTCTAGAATCGCATCTGAGTGTTTACAGAGGACTCAGTTTAGCTAGTTGTGGCTGCTGTTTTCAAAGGACTTAATAATAATATAACCGACCAGCAAACCTATGGGCGTGAGAGAGGAAGCCTGCTCGTTCTCAGTCCTTCCTAGGGAGTGGCTTCTACGGTCTCCTGCAGGAATCACTGCTCTGAAGACGCCATCTGAAGGCACAGTCACTGGGCTGCGGCAGAGTAGAGGGAGCTGTCCCAGCTGGGAGGCTGGCCGGGGCTTAATACTCTCCACAAAGAGCAGCTTTGAGGGGGACGGCATCTGGCGGCTTGAAAGAGTGCCAGTGGCAAGACACAAACTTCAGTGGCTCAAAGAGAAGCACTTCTCGGAAGCTTCCCTTGCTTTTTGTCAGCAATGAAAAGCGGTGGGCAGTCTAGCAACCTCTTAAGAGGAAAAGGGGGTTTGCTTTTAAGAGGAAGACAGCCCCGCAAAGGGGAAAGCGTCTCGGATACACTCTGCTCTCTCACCTCCTTCTCTTTGTCCTGTTGAAGACCCTTTGCAACACTCCTCCCCCAGGCGTGTCCATTTTTGTTTTCATTATTCACTTTTTTTTTTTTTAGGTACACAAATAATACATTCATACTTTAATGGTGAAGCTGATTCCCCAAGGCTCAGCCACCCACTGCAGCTCTGTAATATTTCAGCCTCTCCGTAGGCAAAAGAAGCCGTTGTTCCGAGCTTGGCACGAGCTCCCAGACCCTTCACGTATTGTGTACGTACAGATTTGTGCTCACAGAATAATGCATTTTTTCCCCTGAGTTTTGAAAAGTTACATAAATGCTATCATAGTGACGCACTGCACAGACTGCCATTGTAGGCATACTAGCTCACTTGTGGTAGAAACCCAAGGTATTTTAAAGATCTCAGACATCAAAGATCCAGATAGCGCTGACCGACAGAACTTCTGCAATAATGGGAAGGTCCCCTGAGCACTTGAACCATGGCGAGTGTGGCCAAGGAGCTGAATTTTTAATTTTGGTTAATTTTAATATCAATAACCACATGTGGCTAATGGCTTGGTGTGGGATGGTAGCGTAGCTCTAGGTCATGCTTTTGATTTTTTTTTTTTTTTTTTTTGTGACGGGAAGTTTTCGAACATCTACAAAAAGAGAGGATCATATTCCTATGCACCCATCCTCCAGCTTTAATAATAATGATTCAATAATAAGAATGTGACCATTCTTCTTTCTAGAGTCTTCCTTTCAACTCTCTGTGGAATTCTTTTACATAAATAAATACATGTTTTAACGCTTCTCCTATTGACAGAAGAACAGATATTCTAATTTTCTGCTAAAACACATAAAAGAGTGATCTTCTTGGTCCATGTTTTTCGGTGTATGTGGTACGTATATCTGAGTATGTATGTGTATCTGAGTATGTGTGTGTTTGTGCTGTGTGTACCATGTATGTATGTATCTGTGTATGTGTGCATATTTGTGTGTGTGAATCTGTGTATATGGGTGTGTGTTTATGTATGTGTGTGTGCATAGGTCTGTCTCTGTGTATAATATGTATCTGTGAGTGTCTGTGTCTGTGTATCTATGTGTGTCTGTATGCGTGTCTGTGTGTGTGCATGTGAGCATCTGTCTGTGTATGTGAGTCTATGTGCATGTGCATCTGTGTGTACATGTGTATATGTGTGTGTGTATGCAGTTGTTTAGGTGTGTGCCTGTATGTGTGTGCACCTGTGCATGTGTGTCAGTGTGCATGCATGTGCACCCCTGTGTACATGTGTGTGGGCATATACACGTGTCTGTGTATTTGTGCTCTGTGTATATATGTGCATGTCTGTGTATTCCTCTAGGGCAGGAACTTAGAAGTGGGCAAGGGGTGGGTGCATTTTCAGCTTTCACAATGGCCAACTGCCCGTTGGCCAATTCACTTCCACACGCAATGAAATCAACTTCACGTGGAAACACACTCCGGGCGCTGAGGAGCTCACAGCCCTGCTGACTTGACCCATCCTCAGGGACGGATGCTTGAGCTGTTTCCCAGGGTGCTCAGGCTCTGGCATCCGACTGGGAATCCCTGGGTGTCCTGGGATTCAGGGCAAGATAAAGCAGGTCAGATTAATGCCACAAAGCCCCCCTGTTCTCCTAATCATCTTATCATTCCTAAGTTCAAAAGGAATTTCTCTCTCCACCCCCAGGAGGTTTCTGTTCCCCCTCCCCAGTCCTTGTCTTTGCAGGGCAGGGGACCATCGGTGTTTCTGGAGCTTGCTTGAATGAGTTTTTCCAGGCGAATACTTTCCCATAAAGACACAATTAATGCAGGAAGGAATCATAAGCCCAGGGAGGGAAAAGGCTAAGCCATTTTGCTTTCTTAATGGCTCACAAAGTTCTGCTCTGCTTCCAGGAATGCTCGCAGTATAGCCACTCTCTGACTGAGCAGTCCTTCCATATCAGGTTAGTTATGGATTATCTACATAAGGACGCTTTTTAACTATTAAGAGAACTGCATCTGTTTGGCTGGCCTACTTTGGCCCCATGGCTAATGCCAAAGGGTGGGTTTTAGCTAAGCTGAACAGCTTAAAAACAAAACAAAAACAAATAGCTCCACTACCACCAAAGAAACCCACACAAACAAACAAACAAATCCTACAAAACAAAAAGAGATGCTCAGGTTCCAGAAAAGGGGACAAGGGAAGAGTCAGGTGGGTGGCCTGCCATTCAGAATTAGAGGAGCTGAATCTGACCTTCTCCTTCTTGAAAGACAAGGAGACGATTTAGAGAGCGAAGTGAATCCAATAAGTCACTGGTTTGGGAGGTGCTGAGCATGGGCCACGGGAGGGGAAAAGATCTGGGGGTGCACCGCCCTGCAGAAGAAACCATGGGTTGTAGGAGCCACCAGGGCAGGGGCTCCTCCAGCAGTTGTGCCGTCCCCAGCCTCAATGACAGCGGCAGGCAGGATTGTACCATTTGGCTTCTATCAAATGAAGAGGGATTCAGAGGTTTTCAGAACCCCATTTAGGGGAGGGAATCTTCATTTTCATGTTCAAGATCGGGCAGCAAAGTTTCCAGGATTCCAAGCAAAGCAAGCCCATGATGGTGGGTTGGATGGCTCTTGTATGGCCTTTGGTGAGGCCACCGTGTTGGGGACTCTATTGCTAGGCTCCACTAAAACTTCTGAAAGTCAGAGGGTGGTTTTTAAGACCTTTCTTCTTATGGATCAGTCTTGTTCAGTTCTGATTTTTACATGTATTTCTAGAAGCTATTTGTTTCACTTCATCAGGCCTCAAGCAGTAAGTGAATATTCTGTCCCCTCCAAATCCACCTCCCACAGTGGGACACTAAAGCCTGACTTAGTGAGGGGACTTTACCTTCTACTTTCAAGTAATGTCCACCAACCCTCCCTTCAAAGATGCACACACTGAGACATAATGAGCCTCATGCCAAATGCCATGTAAACAGAGTCCCAGCAAAGGCCGCTGCCATGCAGGATGTGGTCCTCTCCGGGCTCCTAAAGCCTTCACGGCCACTGTGACGTTCACATTCAGGTCTATCAAAGTCCAGGCTCCTGTCTTGGTGTTCGTCACTTTGTCTCAAAACATTCGAGAACTTTGCGGGCTGCCATACCCCTTGGCAGATTCAGATGGCATCAGTGTGACGAGAAGGGCTCGGCTTTGGAATTTAGATGCATCTGTGTTGAAATCCGATGTGACTGGAGACCTGGTTATGGTCTCAGCCTCCCTCTTCCCATCTGTGGAATGGAGGTAAGGTGACCTGCCTCAGGATCATTGCGAAGATTAGAGACATAAACACGGAGTCCTCGCAGAGCCTGATACACGACACGTGATCATCACATTTCCTTTTGCCCCTAAAATGTTTCTGTTTTCAATTGATGTGAGGGCCACCATAAGAGAACCCAGCCTGTGGGCTTTGTCTGCAGTATGTATAAAATCATGATTCTGCTTTATACAGGATACGTTAAAGATCCATTTTAGCATCCTTGAAGTCATTGGAGGAGAACAGGGAGTTAGGAAATGAGAAACCATCTCTGAAGTTAAAAAGTTAAAGAGGAAATATAAGAAATTCAATTTGGGCAAAAGTCCTTAACTGAACCTCTGTTGCATAAAACACAACACATCAAAAATAACTAGGGAAGGACATTTGATCTGCGGCTCTGATTTGCCGCAGTCGCAAGTGAGAGTCGTGTACTGGTGATGTGGGTGCCCTTTGCTCCATGGGTTGCTGGCAGACGGGGCCTGTGTCTCCCAAGCTGGCTGCCTACTCTGAACTTGGGGTGAAGGCTACCTCTTGAGCACAGTGCTCCCACAGAGAGCTGGGCTATGGCCCCTGGAATAGCCCCTCAGGAAGTATTTGGCCCTGGCTGGCTTGAAGGGGTTGCTGGTAGGACCCCCTCACACTTCGACCTAGAAGACACGTGTAACGAGGCTGTGTGTTATTCAAAATTTTATGAGCAGAAAGTGCCTCCCCATCAGAACTCTGAAAGCCACTCCTTAGCCAGATGTGTTTTCATCAGAGGTGGCATTTTATTCATTTGCTCCTTCCCACATACCCGTCTCAGAATGTTCATTTATGACCCATCCAGCAGACCTGAGAGGTGTGCCCCTGTAAGCGGCACAGTTTCTCTCTTTCACCAACATTTAACCCTCTATTTCCTAGGCTGCTGGAAGGGCCACCGCTTGCCTTTGAACCACAGGGGAGACACCTTGTTTTTCCCCCTCCAGGGGCACAGACACAGAGGTGGCTGTCCCTGCAGAAATTTTCCTCCACGTTTTCTCTTTCCCTTGGGCTTCCCCAAATCCTCATCCCTCGTTCCACAAATGCACACCCTGCCTGGTCTCATGGTGGTGGAGAATAAACTCAGGGGCCAGAAGGGTGGATAAGGAGATAAGCGATGAAATAAGATAAATAAAAATAAAAATGCCACAGCAGGGATCTCGCGGCAGTACCCACTCCGGGCTGGGATTGTTCTACATGTGTGACAGGTGTTAAGTCCTCCCATCTTCTTGGAACACTGTGAAGTCAGTTTCATTCTTATCCCCCATCTTTCAGATGGGGATGTTGAGGCAGAGAAAGGGGGCACATTTGCTTTACGGTCGCGCTGCCAGATCAGGTCCTGACGCATAGTCAATGCTCCATATTTGTTGAGTGAATGAAGATGTGAATGAGAAAACTGGAAATGAGACCAGGATGGTGGCTCACACCTGTGATCCCAGTACCTTGGGAGGCTGAGGTGGGAGATTCCCTTGAAGCCAGGAGTTTGAGACCAACACGGGCAACATAGCGAGACCACATCTCTACAAAAAATAAAAATACATTAAAAAATTAACCAGACATGGTTGTTACACACTTGTGGTCCCCGCTACTTGGGAAGCTAAAGCAGGAGGATTGCTTGAGCTTGGGAGTTCGAGGCTGCAGTGAGCTATGAATATACCACCGCACTGCAGCCTGGATGACAGCAAGACCCTGTCTCAAAAAAAAAAAAAAAAGAAAAGAAAAGAAAAGAAAAAAAGAAGAAGAAAAAACTGGGAATGGGAATGCAGTGGGTTGTGCTGTGCAAAGCTCTCAGCAAAGCCCCAATTCGGGAACCCGCAGGACAAGTAAGCACATGTGCATGCTGTCCTGAGCTAGGCCTTACCACGTGTGCATGCTGTCCTGAGCTGGGCCTTACCTCTGACCGGGATGCGGGCATGGAGGTCACTCCAGAACTGGGGCTTCTGCACCAGGAGGCGTGGATGCCTCTAGCTGGTCATCCACCTGGAGCGCTGGGCTTGGGAAACCTGTGCCTGGGAGGGAACTGCACACTCAGCGTTTTGCCCTGCAAGGCTTTGAGTGACTGAGTTCTGTTGTGGACTCCTCCAGCAATTCAAAGGAACCAAGTTGTTCTCAATTCATCTCAATTAAAAACAAAAATCAGCTGGGTGTGGTGGCTCACACCTGTAATCTCAGCACTTTGGGAGGCCGAGGTGGGTGGATCACGAGGTCAGGAGTTCAAGACCAGCCTGGCTAACACGGTGAAACACCATCTCTACCAAAAATACAAAAATTAGCTGGGCATGTAGTCCCAGCTACTCAGGAGGCTGAGCCAGGGGAATCGCTTGAACCTGGGAGGCAGAGCTTGCAGTGAGCCGAGATCACACCACTGCACTCCAGCGTGGGCGACAGAGCGTGACTCCGTCTCAGAAAAACAAAAGTCACGCGGGTGAATTTTGTGTGTGGAGGCGCAGGTGGGTGTCACCCTGCCTGGCTCCAGGAACCCCAGACCCGGCTTGCTCCTGGGCAGCTGCGCCCGGCCCTCACCTGTGCCCTTCCGCGCCCTCTGGTGGCAGAACTTAGAAATGTCCCCTGGCTCCTTGGCCGGGAGGTTGCTGCGTGGGTCTGACTTAGTCCCAAGAGGCCAGGGCTTCTAGTTCACCCGGGGGCTCCCTCCACTTCCAAGAGCCTGAGCCCAGGAAAAGCATCTCAGCCAGTGGCTTCCTCTTCTGGGATCCGTGGGCTCAGTGTGGAGAGAGGAAGAGGCTCCTCTTAGGCTTGCGTGGCCAACCCAGAGAACACATGGCCAGGCAGGGCTGGAATGCCAGGGCGGCCAGCTGGGGACTCTGGCGATCTGAATACCCAAGGGACAGCCCCTTCCTGACTCCAGCCGATGGCTGCCAAGCAGCAAATCCAGTCTGATATTGCCCCAAATCTTAACTTTTCTTTTTTTTTCTTTTTTTTTTTTTTCTTTTTTTTTTTGAGACGGAGTCTCGCTCTGTCGCCCAGGCTGGAGTGCAGTGGCCGGATCTCAGCTCACTGCAAGCTCCGCCTCCTGGGTTTATGCCATTCTCCTGCCTCAGCCTCCTGAGTAGCTGGGACTACAGGCGCCCGCCACCTCGCCCGGCTAGTTTTTTGTATTTTGTTTTAGTAGAGACGGGGTTTCACCGTGTTAGCCAGGATGGTCTCGATCTCCTGACCTCGTGATCCGCCCGTCTCGGCCTCCCAAAGTGCTGGGATTACAGGCTTGAGCCACCGCGCTTGGCCAACTTTGCTAAAGAAACTAAGAATCTAAGTTTTTATGTGCTGTCTCTAATTTTAAAGAAGTGGCATCCCAACTTCCCTCCCTCTCTTCTTCCCCTTGTCTCTTCTCTCTTCCCTCTCTCCCTCCCGCTCTGTTATTCTTTTAACTGCTGTGTGTGCAATAAACTGTCCGAGGGCCAACGAGGCCCCCTGGGCCTAGACTTTGAGACTGCTTTCCTGGAGAAGGTGTCACTGAGTCTGAGCTCCGCAGCCTCTGACCGGCTTGGACCAGCACTGGGCCAGGAGCATGTGCTCCGGGTGAGAGAGCATGGCTGGGACGCCCCGCAGGCCCAGCCATCACCTTGCTGTGGGGGCCACCCCGAAGAGGTACAGTCACCCTCCAAGGAGGCTTGGGCCGTGTGCTCTGCACAGCTGACGCTGGCTGGCTTCCCTCCTTCCCTCCGCTTCCGGGCGCTGATTTTGTGTTGTTTATTTCAGTTGCCCTAGTTTTGATGCAGTAACGGGGAGGATCTTGTTTCCACTTCTTAACAGAGTGTTGGTTTCACACGTAGCTTGAGGAAAACAGTGGCAGCTGGCTAAACACATACCAGATACTGAATTCACAGGAGGCTGCTCCAGAAGAAGTCTGTGCGGGCAACAGAAGACCGTGACAGTTTGTATTTTGTCAGACTCTGCGGCTACCTTCACACCCTACAAGAGTCCCCCAGGGAGAGACGAAGACCAGAGACACTGGCGAGATGCAGAAATGAGTCCGGGGCATCCAGGGGGTTGGCAGCCTGAGCCCCAAGGGGTGCTGACTCCTTTACTTTGTTCGTACTTCATTCATTCATTCATTCATTCATTCATTCATTCATTCATTCCATACTTAGTAAGCACACTCAAGTTCCAGATACCAATCTAGGCACTGGGAACAAAGGAGATAAAAGTCCCTCTTTCCTGGGCTGCCCAGTCTAATAGGAAAAGAGAGACATTATGCAAAGAAAACAGCAAAAAACAAAGATCATTTTGGAGAAAAGCCATGAAGACAGTGCGGTGGAGGTGGATGGGGACAGATGGGGACGGATAGAGATGGGGTGAGAGCTGCTTCCGCTGGGACAGTCAGGAAGTAGGCTCCTGCCAGGGCACATTGTCCTTCTTGAGAGTGCTCAACACCGCCCCCCACTGCATGCCTGCTTTCTGCTTTCTCCTACCAGAACGTAGGTATCATGCTTGCAGGAACTCTGCTTTGTTCACGGCCGCCCAGAACAGAGCCTGGCACATAGTAGGTGCTCAGCCAATGTGTGGATCATGGAGGCAGCACTTGCATCATGAAAAGGCTCCATGTGCATTTGGGGAAGAGCATCCAAGAAGAGGACGTGGCCAGCCCCGTGCCTCTGAGTTGGCATAAACATTCCATGCAGGTCTGTGTGGCCAAAGGTGGGTGCACACTGAGTAGGGGGCATTGGATGGATCTATGTGGACACAGGCCAATTAAGGCCCAGCCCTTGTCACATTAAGAAGCTTAGATTTTATTCAAAGCTGCTGAAGGGTTAAGTTTTCTGTTCTGTTTTGTATCGTCTCACTTTGTTTTGTGTGTGGCAAGGTCTTGTTCTATCACCCGTGCTGAAGTGCACTGGTGCAATCATAGCTCACTGCAGCACTGGATTCCTGGGCTCAAGCCATCTTCCCCTCCCAGTCTCCTGAGTATCTGGGCTGCTGGTATGCCCCACCCTGCCAAGCTGATTGTTTCATAGAGATGGGGTTTTGCTGTTTTGCCCAGCTGATCTCAAATGCATGGGCTCAAGTGATCCTCCCACTCCAGCCTCCCAAAGTGCTGGGATCACAGGTGTGAGCCACCCACCTGGGAGGTTATTCGTTTCCTGGGCTGCTGTAATGGAGCAGCACAACTTTCTTGGCTTGAAAATAACCCGAATTGATTACCTTATAGTTCTGGAGGCCGGAAGCCCACCATGGGCCTCAGTGGGCAGAAAGCAAGGTGTGGCAGGGCTGTGTTCCTCCCAGCAGCTCTGGGGGCAAATGCCTTTCCCTGCCTTTTCCAGCTTCTAGAGGTGCCCATCTACCTCGGCTCCTGGCCCCTTCCCCCATCTGCAGAGCTGGCAGCTGTGGGCGGGTCCTGCTCACTTCGCATCTCTGCAGCCTCCTCTGCCACCTCACTCCTCCACTTCTAAGAACCCCAAGTTACATGGGGATCACCCAATCACTCTGGATGATCCTCCTGTCTTACTGTCAGCCGACTGGCCACCTGCCTCCACCTGCAGCCGTACCTCCGCCACCCTCTCCCTGCAACCTCACGTATGCACAGGCTCCACGGATTAGGATGAGGCCCTCTCTAGGAGAGGGGACATTATTCTGTCGACAGGGTTTTAGGTCAGACAGGGACAGAATCTGATTTCTGGCGTGTAAAGATCCCTCTGTGCCCAATGGGGAAATGGGTCACAGCCTGGAAAGAGCAAAGCCGGGAGCCCAGGAAAGGGCTGTGACGCTGTCCAGGTGATCTGCACAGGTGTCCTGGGCTGAGTGGTGGCCATGGAGAGAAGATACAGGGTTGCTTTTAGATATAGGCAGATACAGGGTTGCTTTTAGAATCAGATTATCTTCTGGCTTCCCAGGCTTTTATGTTGAAGCTGTAATTTGAAGAGTTGTGTCCCGTCCTCTTGGTGCATTTTATCAGCTTCCAGTGAGTGGAGGCTGATGCCTTAGCACCGCCATTCTCAAAGGGGTTCCTGGGCCAGCAGCATCAGCATCACCTGAGAAGTTCTTTGAAAATGCAAATTCTCAAGCCACTCTAATTGAGGGGCTCCTGCAATCACCCTTCCTCCAAGTGGTGCCCGTACAGTGTGCCACAGTTTGAGAACCACTACAGTAGGGTTGGTGCTAACACTGAAATCCTAACTCCACTCTGGCAGCTGGCCAGCAGGAGGGCCTTGGAGGAGTGGCCTCTGGGAAGGCCAGGAGACTCTTTCTCATCATTTTTCCAATGACTTACTCAGCATCCTTTGCAGGAGTTGAGGGCAGACCTCACGCGAGAGGCTCAAAGCAGTGGGATGGACAAGGCTTCCCTGACTCCCTCCTTTGCACATGTATGTTAAGTGGACACATGTATTCCCCTCAGGAAAGGTACCTTCACTATCCATCAGCTTTCCCCGAGGACCCCAGAGCCCAGCAAAAGATTAAGTAGCCCTGGTCTGTGTGCTAGACATGATGAGGGAACAATCCTAGTTAGCATTTACTGAACACTTCCTGCATATTGGATTCTGTTTTAATCGTTTTATAGGCATTGACATAGTTCATCCTTCCACCAGCCTTAGGAGGTAGGTATTGTTAGTACTGTTGTCCCCATTCCACAGACAGGAAAAGTAAGGCATGAAGAATGAACCTCCTTGCTTTAGGTCACACAGATGCCAAGTGGCAGAAACAGGATTCACAAACCTTCAGAGCCTGTGCATTTTGTCCCCACACAGACTCTACACCAGGGGTCTGGCAAACCAGAACCCTCGGGCCAAACCCCTGCCAGCTGCTTCTATATGGCCTTCAAGCTAAGGATAATCTTTATATTTTTTAATGGTTTCGTTTTAAATGGTTACATAAATACTTACATAGTATCCTCAATTTTGCCTCTTGTCATAAAATACCTACTATCCACTAATATCTATGACCTGAACCTTTAATAAAAATTTTGCAGAGTGTCCCCCACCCTCTACGCGCTCTCTCTCTCTCTCTCTCTCTCTCTCTCTCTCTCTCTCTCTCTCTCGAGGTGTGTGGATGCAACGCAGACCCTTTCCTCTGTGGAGACAGGGAGCTCCGTGCTTTGAGGTGCTCTGGTGGGGATTTCAATAAGCCTCTGCAGCAGTTCCTGGGGGGAGGTGGGTTATCACTGCCACTTCATTCATCAAGAAAGGCTCGAACCGGTGGAGCCACTTGCCCAGGCAGCTGAGTTAACAAGTGAGGATTTGCACCTTCATCATGCCTGATGCAAAAGCATATTCTTCCTTCTCAACTGCCTGCCTGGTTTGAAAGAGCTTATATTCCAATTTCTCAAATAAGATTTGAGTATGAGAGAGCCTGACTCCAGAACATCATGAAGGAGCACAGTGTGTGGTCCAGGTGAAGGATGGGGAGGAGACACAGGGAGAAGGAAGGGCCAGTGCTGGCCGGGGGTATCAAGGAGGACTTCCTGGAGGAGGTGGGGTGGCAAAGACAGACAAGCAGGCGATATTCAAACTTTCTTATACAAAAGGAGATTATTTCAGGGGTGTCCAATCTTTTGGCTTCCCTGGACCACATTGGAAGAAGAAGAATTGTCTTGGTCCACACATAAAATACACTAACACTAATGATAGCTGATGAACTAAAAAAGAAAAAAAAAAAAACAAAAAAAAAACTCTTAATGTTTTTAAAATATTTACAAATTTGTGTTGGGCGCATTCAAAGCCATCCTGGGCCAAATGCGGCCTGCAGGGCATGGGTTGGACAAGCTTGATTGATACGTTTCTCTAGCTAAAAGCTGCATGATGGTCTCTAGCCTGAGGCATAGATGTATCAAGGTGCACAAACAGTGTGAACTGCAAGTTACAGAAACCTAAAAATGGGTGGTTCAAACAAAGTTGGGACTTTATTTTTCTTGCAAAACAAAAAGTCCTGGGAGATGCCTATCATGGCATGCAACTTGTCCTAAGCATCATTGCTTTAAAATAGTGCTTTATTGACCTCCGCTTGTTCTAGGAAATGACTGTCCACAGTCAACCTGTAACACTGAACAATCTTCCTCCTTTGAAATATCCCCAAATTGCCCCCGTGCTCACTTGCAGCTAATCCAGGGCCGTCAAATGTACACGAAGACCAATTGGAAAGTCTCTCCCCTCTTCAGAATTCCCAACTGCATAGGACCCTTGCCAATCAGACACTGTCCCAGGATTTCCTCTTTTACTATACAAAATAGACTCTCTCTTCCTGGAACCGTTGAATCCTTGCTGAAAGGAAACTGTCAGACAATAGGCTTCACCACCACAAGCTCATGAATGGACAGCCCTTGTTTATTTTGCTGCAGAATCAATTTTGACAGTCCAGTGTTTAGCAGGAGTTTATATTCCAATTTCAGTGTTTGGCATGCATTAACATAAATACACGTGAATCCAATATCTCTTAGCTTTCTTCTGTGACAGGAAGGGGTTACTAGATGCTGGGCTGAAGGAAAGGAGTTTTGTGTTTGGCAGCCCAGGCTCACATGATGCTTCGAGATGCCAAGGGGGACCCAGTTCCTGCTGTTATTCCATTCAGTTATCCTCAGCATGAGCTTCTTGCCTCATGGTCACAAAAAGGCTGCTCCATCTCCAGCATCAGATCAGCATTGCAATCGGGCAAAAGAGAAAGGGCAAATGGGCAAAGGTACCTGATGATGACTCAGCTGTGTTCTTTTTAAGGTGCTATCCTTTGAGCTCCACCCAGCAACTTCCTCTTGTAGCTCTTGGCCTGGATGTCGGCACACAGCCATCCTTAAGTGCACGCAAGGCTGAGATACGCACTTCTTTAAAGATGGTGTATTAGTCCATTTTCACGCTGCTGATAAAGGCATACCCAAGACTGGGCAATTTACAAAAGAAAGAGGTTTAATGCACTCACAGTTCCACAAGGCTGGGGAGGCCTCACAATCGTGGGGGAAGGTGAAAGGCATGTCTCACGTGGCGGCAGACAAAAGAAGAGAGCTTGTGCAGGGAAACTCCACTTCTAAAAACTACCAGATCTCATGAGACTTACTATCATGAGAGCAGCAAAGGAAAGACCCGCCCCCATGTTTCAATGATCTCCCACTGGGTCCCCTCCACAACACATGGGAATTCAAGATGAAATTTGGGTGCAGACACAGCCAAACCACATCAGACAGCCATATGGCATTCCCCAAGAAAACAGGGATTCCAGACACAAGAAGAAAACTGATACTGGGAAGTGAGCATCCTCTGCTGGGTGCTTTCCGGGTTTCTTTACAGGCAGGAAAGAGAACAAACTTTCCTAAGGACTTTTAATAACATGAGTAGGCACAGAAAGGGGGTTGCCAGAGCTATAAAGCAAGCACAACTTGGGTTAGCCCACCTGAGCAGCATGCTGGGTGCTCACAAAGGAAAAAGTCCTTTCCTTCAGCCGAACATCTAGTGACCCCTTCTTGTCACAGAAGAAAACTAAGAGATGTTGGATGCTCATATATTCATGTTAAATTCATCACCTTTTCTCTTCTTCAAAGATAGATATTTAAGAATAGCAAAGAACAAGGAGGGAAAAAATAAGAAATTCTACCTTTAAAGTGTGTGCACCTGTTAGAGAACCACACGAAGCATACACAGGATAGGATATGCATCTGCTTTGTTTTCAGCCAGCCAAATCAGGCAATAGTAGCTCTGTTGCCAAGGGAAGGTCTCTTAAAGCAGCATGTTAATTGCACAACTAATGTGTGAGTAGAGTCGCCCTTATTTTACAAAAAAATAAAAAATCTAGTAAACCTAAAATACATGTGACCATCCCAAAGATCTCATCTCCCTTCTACTCCTCTTAGGTAATCACTTCTGTAAGTGTGATTTATTGTTTATAATTTTTTTCTAAACATTTATGTATATGTGTGGTGAGTACATATTTACACACAAACACACATAAATATATACATATATACGATCATAGTGTTGTGTTTCAGTTTTTTGTTCTTGTTATTGTAACGCAATTATATTACATTTATTAATATTTTATGGAAATAATAGAATACTAAATATCATATTTAAATATACATTTCATTCATTTTAATATCTTAAAATTAATTTAATATATTAAGCTATACGCTTATATAAATATTAATATCACTATAGTTGTTTTAACAATTGTTTTAGCATAAATGATATGTTCCTTGTGTGATAATTGTGTAATAATGGTAACTACACAATATCCACTCTCGCCTCCTTCCTTACTTACCGAATACTAAACTTGTTGGAGGTGGCAACGTGCCCAACTAAAAATACAGATGCTTCTCTACCTATGATGGGGTTATGTGCTGATAAATCCATCATAAATTGAAAATATTCCAAGTTTGAAAATACATTTCATACACCTAACCTATGACACATCACAGCTCAGTCTAGCCTACCTTAAACATGTTCAGAACACTTACATTAACCTACACCTGGGGAAAATAATCTAAAGCAAAGCCTGTTTTAGGATAGAGTGTCGAATGTCTCATGTAATTTGTTGAATATTGTTCTGAAAGTGAAAAGCAAAGTGGTTGCATGAGGATTCAAAGCACAGTTTCTACTGAACGGGCATCACTTTCACACCGTCATCAAGCGGGAAAATCCTACGTTGCGGTATCCTAAGTTGAGGACCAAGTGTAATCTCCTTCCCAGACCCCCTTGTAGTAGGTGCAGTTGTGAGCCAGGATGGCAAGAATGTATAAACTGATGTTCACTGAGTTACCTGAGCCAATAAAAAAAAAAAAAAAAAAAAAAGGTGAAGTAAATAGACTTACCTAATACAGACATTTTGCCCTTAATTTGGTTCTCCTGGAACTCAGATGCAATGGCTCGATGGGTAGCAGCTTTGTTGTGGTCACAAGCATGAAGCCCTTTAGTAGAGTTGGTGGTATAGAAAGATACATGGATGCGGGGTCCTTAGTGAATTCACGAAGCCATTGAATAAGCTCTGGGTAGTGTTTCTCTAAAGTTCTGTGGGGGGAAAAAACTACAAAGAAAACGTAATTATATTATTGTGGTTATTTGTTTTTACGTAATTAACATTGTTTTCACCCGATAACACATCTTGGAGATGTTTCTATGCTAACACGTGTAGTTCTCCTTTCCAGCTGCTTCCTTATAATAGTGAAAAATTAATAGGTAGTTGTAAGTGGGGGTTGAACAATGAGAACACGTGGGCACAGGAGGGGAACATCACACACTGGGTCCTGTCGGCGGGGTGAGGGGCAAGGGAAGAGAGAGAATTACAAATGCTTGCATGCATTAGACAAATATCTAATGCGTGTGGGTCTTAAAACCTAGATGACGGGTTGATAGGTGCAGCAAACCACCATGGCACGTGTATACCTATGTAACAAACCTGCACGTTCTGCACATGTATCTCAGAACTTAAAGTAAAAAATATATATATATATTAATAGGTAATATTTTTGAGGACCTACTATGTGCCAGGCATGACTGAGCACTTTGTATTTAGTAAGTTGTTTCATCTTCAAAATGGTCCCAAGAGGAGTGTGCTGTTATGGAGCTCTTTCTACAGATGAGAACAGGGGTGCAGACAGGCTGAGGGAGCACCCACCTTCACAGCTAGGAAGTGGCCAGGCTGTGTGTGCTTGGAGCCCGGTAGGCTGGCCTGGAGCTGCCCTCTCCACAGGGCCCTATCCTCTGTTTCTCTTCTCTTTCTTTCTTGACTGCATTCTCTCCTGGGGCTTGCTGCGTTCAGGCAGTTTATTGTGGATAGGCTCTTCTATTACTTCCTATCCGGCGCAAAGCTGCAGTGGACACCTTAGCCATGTCTGCCTGTGCCCAGGAGTGGGAGTGACCCTAGGGTAGCCACTGGCCAGGGAGCATCTTAGGTCAGCAGATGGCACTCAGAGGCTTCAGTGGCTTCCAGTCAGGTGCCCCCATCACACATCAGCAGCTCTGATGTGCTACTGCTCCCCCCAGCCTCACTGGCCCTGGGGTAGGGTAGCCTTCTAGTAGCTGGGCTCAGGACATCTCTCTGCCCCTCCCGCATGATTAAAAGGTGGTTTCTTCTCCTTCCTCCAGCATACTGTGTCTCCACCCGTGTCCAGGGACCATAGCGTTTGCTTAACCTGAAGGCGTTGGTCCCATAATGGAGAGAGAAAGGTCTGGATGGAGCTTCGCCATGTGTCTTCTAACATGGTTCATTCCAGCTCCCTTGTGAGTGCCGTTTTTTGTGGTTTGTGAGTTTGCAAAGGAAGGTGCATCTTTCTGGAACAATCGCAACCGTCAGGGGCCTTCAGCGCCCAGCCGCAGCAGCGTAGCAAGGCAGGCGGCAGCAAAAGGTCATACGAGGGGGTCTCTGTTCCATAGGGAAACTTACAAACCACCAATAAACAAAGCAGAAGAGTGGGTCTGCTGTTTGCTCTTACTATGGGTTTGCAATTTGAAATAGTAAGTTGGTTCCCATGGAGGTGGACTGCTCTCGCCCTCCCCTTGGACATTGCCTCCTCCAGTGCACCTCCCTCTTCTGCGTTCCAACCTTGCACTCCTGCAGTTTGGAGTCCTCTTGCTTCTCTCCTCACATGGCCACCTTCTACTTCTAAACAATGATTAGGGTGCAAGTCTGCCCTCACCTGTCATATGCCCATGCTGACTTCTTCCCATCTGAGCCCTACCCTATTGCGACAGGCCACCTCCCCTCTGCTCAGCCTCCCATGAGTTTGATAAACACGGTTTAATTATCTGTGTGCTCCCTACAGAAGCAAGGCAGCATGGGGCACAGAGAAGCCTCTTAATGTTGATGGAGGGAAGACTGTTCCTTATCCTATCCCTCTGTTGATTTTTTCCCCCGATTAACGTTAAGACTGAGATGGATGTCTTGCCGATGCAATATTAAATAAGAACCGCGATAAGCTCAGGGGCCTCATCCATCAGACAAGATGCTGAGCATCAGTCAGTTAAGAATGACAAGAAGACATCTCAGGCTGGCTCAAGCCATGGAGGAGAAAAGTACAGGGGCCTCCAGCTTCAGGCGCTGCTGGATTCAGGGGCTCCATCTCCTGACCTTTCTTTCCACGATGCTAACTGTACATACTTGCAAGCTGGCATTCAGCATCTCTAGACTGACCTGAGCATCAGCCGGTGATAGTTCTGCAACCTTTGTGTCTACCAAGGACTGACACTCTCTCTGCATAGGGAAAACTGGAGCCAGAGTGAGACACAGATTTGAAATAAAGCCTAGTTCCTTTTGTAGTCCACAAGGGTGATGATTGGGTTTTCACGCTCATGTGCGAGACGTGTCTCCCTCAGACCTTGTTATGATGTTGGCACCTTGCTCATCTGATGTGAAAAATAAGAAATGAACAAAATTAAAAACTACATAACATGAAGCCTGTGCTCTGAGACCAGATAGCGTGGAAGTGAGCACAGGGATCCTGAGTTCAAATTCTGATTTCAGAATTCTTAGCTGTGTGACCTTGGCTGAATTACTCAATCTCTCTGGGCTTCAATCTCTTTATGTGAAAATTAGGGATAATAAAAATACTTCATGCATAGGGTTATTGAAAGTACAAAGAAGTCGATATATGATAGGTAGCACCTGGACCAACATGGTGCTGATTGATGGTCTTACTGTTGTCCTCCTCCTGTCTTGTCCTCCTCCTGCCTGTCTTCTCCTCCTGCCTGTCTTCTCCTCCTCCTGTCTGTCTTGTCTTCCTCCTGTCTGTCTTGTCCTCCTCCTGTCTTGATAATCCAGGTGTCACAAGGATAAAAGATTTCACCTTCCACTTAAGTGATATTTTTCTCCATTGACTGTTGAGAATTCTCCCTTGTAATTCCCCATTCCCTCTTGGAAAGCTCAGCTTAAATGTCCTTTTCACACGTTAAAGGCTATAAAATGAAAGAGAAAATTGATTTTATCTTCTGGTGTATTCTTTTCTCTTTTTGTTTACTCAGCCATCAGGAAAGTATTTTCTACTTTGTCCCCTAAGACTTGTCATTAATATAATCATTCTAAATGCTGGTATAACCAAACAAAACTACAGATGCTAACTAGCAAGCAGATGAAACTTACATGTGGGGGGAAAATGTGGATGACTCAATGGTACATACAAGTTTTTAATTATCTGTAATTAGTGGGAAAGAAAATATGTGGACTATATTAAAACTAAGCTCTTTATTTTTGAGGAAAAGACCATCATAAAGAACAGGAATGCTCTCCTTTTTATTTATATGAATTGAGATAATTGGGACTCTCAGGATTAACGTAAGTTTCCATCATAAATAATACCACCATCTGTGATAAATGCATGCCTCTCTCTTTGAATAGATACAGCGAAACGTTCTCAAACCATATGCTATGTGAGCAGCAAATGCAGATATTTAAATTCTGCTGTAACATGCTTATATTATACAACTCTAAACCCTCCTGATTTTTTTTTTCTTTTTGGTTTCCATTTCCAAACTGTTTTGGAGGCATAGTAAAAAACATGTTTACATTTGGAATCAAAGAGGTAAACCCGGTCTGTAATTCAGATTGTAAAATGCGCTGAAGAAACACTAAGAAAGGTCTCCTGTGCACTAAACGCGACTCAGAAAGGCTTCCTCTCTCTCAGGGGTCCCCACACCATGGCCTGTGGGTCAAACCCAGCCCACCACCGGTTTTGTGTAGTGGCCTGAAAACTAAGAAATTTTTTTACGTTTTTATGTCTTTAGATAGTTGGGGAAAAAATCGTTCAATAGGGTGGTAGTCTTTTTGACGTGTGAAATTCAAATTCTAGTGTTTAAAAGGAAAGTTTTCTTGGAACACAGATAGAGTCATTTATTTACATTTGTCTCTGGCTGCGGTCACAGAGGGTTGAGGAATTGCAGCGGAGACCGTTTGGCCCCGAAAGCCTGAAATACCTACTGCCTGGGCCTTTACAGAAAAAAAGTATGCTGCCTCCTTCTTTATATAAATTGCAAAGCAGAGTTACTGCAGTTTGGATAAAGCAAGGTGTGTCCCTTTAGAAGCTTTTGTCTGAAAGTGAGAGAAAACCATTGTGCGCTGAGGAGGCCCACTGGCTCACATGGCTGGGAGGGCAGCGGCAGGGTGAGATCCGGGCGAGCTTCTCCCGGGCCAAGCCCTGGGATAAAAGCACGGTCCCTTCCCTCGCTGTGCCCACCCACAGCTGAGCATGTCTCTGGGCACTCGTGCATAGATTCCAGATGGATAACAGTATTTATGGGGAAACTTGCTCACGCATTGGCCCCTGGGGTGAAAGGCGTTTGCTTAAGAGTGAGGGACCTTCTTTCCCAGAAATCCTAACACACTTCTCCTCATAGGTCCTTGGCCCAGTTTGGCCTAGGGCAGGGCTTTCCCAGCCCAGCACAGTGATCTTCGGGGCTGGATGATTCAGTGGGTGGGCTGTTCTGCGCAGTGTAGGATGCTGAACAGCATCCCTGGCCTCCGTCTGCCCACTACATGCTGACAGGATGCCCCCAACCCCATTCTTTTTTGTTTTTTTGTTTTTGCGGGGTTGGGGACGGAGTCTCGCTCTGTTGCCCAGGCTGGAGTGCAGTGGCGCAATCTCGGCTCATTGCACCCTCCGCTTTCTGGGTTCAAGCGATTCTCTTTACTCAGCCTCCGGAGTAGCTGGGCTTACAGGCACGCACCACCATACCTGGCTAATTGTTGCATTTTTTTGTTTGGAGACGGGGTTTCACCGTGTTGGCCAGGCTGGTCTCAAACTCCTGACCTCAAGGGATCCACCCGCCTCGGCCTCCCAAAGTGCTGGGGTTACAGGCTTAAGCCACCGCACCTGCCTGCCCGTCCCCCGCCGCCTGCCCCATTCTTAACAATGGAAAAAGTCTCCAGACATTGTTAAATGTTCCCTTGGGAGCAAAACTGCCTCTGTTTGAGAATCACGGGTTTAGGCCTATGTGTAACTGAACCAGGTAATGGGAATGAGGTTGGAATTGCCCTGTTCGATTTAGACCAGGGATTGGCAAACTACAGACCATGGATCAAATCCAGCCCATCACCTGTTTTGGTACGGCCTGCAAGCTAAATATGGTATTTACATTTTTAAAGATTATATAAGTACCTATATAATACTGATGTTTGTCTTCTAGCCTGCAAAAACCTAAGATATTTACTTCATGGCCCTTTAAGTAAAAGTTTGCCAACCCCTAGGTTAACACCAGTCATTCTCAACCCTCACCTTTATGAGTCACGAAATGAAATAATTTGATAACCTACATGTGTACATAATTAAAAACAAATCAGAATAGTGCTCTGTCATAGGGAGGAAAAATAATTCAAGGTAAAGTAATATTTTAACAGGTATATCTAGAAGACCGAATGAAGTGGTCAGGTACTCGCTCCTGTATTTCGAGTCACTGTGGGTGTGTCAGCCATAGATGCAGACTGGTGCAGCTGTGTTGGAGCAAGTTGAATTTCACACGCAGATTGGGCATTGTGGATGTAATTTTCGAAAAGGATCAACAACTTTTTAGATAAGTTTCATGAAAGTCCGATCTCCACCCCAGTAGTTGCAATTCTGGAACACATACAGTGTGTGAAATCATTGCCCTTCTCCCAATTATTTAGAGGATGTTTAAGATCTGCTCTTTGCTTGGATCACTGTAGATGGGTTTCTCACCTCTGTGAATGTCCAGTGGGGCAAAGTCATGCAGAATCTGGGCAATTCTTTGTGGTTTTAGAACGGTCTCGTGCTGTGCAGAAAACCCAGCCGAACTGGCTGCTCTCAACACGCTAGTGGTGTTCCTCCCCGCGGTCATTGTGGTAATCAAAAATGCCACCTTCCCCAAAGATGTTTCCATCCCTATTGCCAGAGGCTGCAAATATGTGACCTGCCTGGGGAAAGAAACTTTGCAGATGTGATTAAGGTAGGGCTCTTGAGATGGGGGGATTATCCTGCATCATCCAGGTGGCCCCGATGTCATCACAGGGGTCCCTGTAGAGGGAGGCAGGAAGTCAGGGGTGAGAGAAGCTGCCGAGGTGCTGGCTTAGAAGAGAGACTCCAAGCTGAGGAATGCAGGTGACCTCCAGAAAATGGGAAAGGAAACAGATTCTTTCCTGAAGCTTCCAGAAGGAACACAACCCCACTGACACTTCGAGGTGTTGTTGTTGTTGTTGTTGTTGTTGCTGTTGTTGTTTTAGCTTTTATTTTAAGTTCAGGGGTATATGTGCAGGATGTGCAGGTTTGTTACGTAGGTAACCATGAGTCATTTGGGTTTGAATATTTTGTTGTACAGATTATTTCATCACCCAGATATTAAGCCCAGTATCCATTTAGCTATTTTTCCTGATCCTCTCCCTCCTTCCACCCTCCACCCTCCGTTAGGCCCCAGTGTGTGTTGTTTCCCTAGTGACACTTTGATTTTAGACTTCTGACCTCCAGAACTATATAAAAAGAAAAAAAAATTTGTGTTGTTTTAGGCAGCTAAGTTTGTGGTAATTCGTTCCAGCAGCATAGGAAGCTGACACACCGTCCCTTAGAGGAGCACCTGTCCTGGGAGAGCCCCAGCCTGAGCCAATCAGAACCCACCTGCGGATGGACCTGGGTTCCAAGCCACGTTGTGGGTGGTCAGCAGGGGAGGGCAGGCGGAGGGTGTGGAGGAATCGGCCACATGGCCACCAGCCAAGCCGCTGGCTGAGCTTCACTTGCAGAAACACTGACACCGTGGAGTTAAAGCAGCCCGTGTTAGATTTATCACTTCGCCTGGTAAAGATTTCCCTCTGTGCCTACCCAAGGCACCCTTCTCGTGCTGATGAAGTTCAAGATTCTGAAGATTTTAGAGCATTTGTCTTTGGAAGGCACAGCTCCTTTGCTGTACTTCTAGGAGTCTGACTGAGTCGCCTCTGAAAGTGATTATGGAGCTCTCCCAGGGAAAAGGGGGGAAATATCCCCCCAGGGGCTCGGAGGGGAATATAAGTACCTGCTCTTTTAAAGGAGAGTTTGACGGTTATGAAATTGCAAACCGCGCTATGTAATTTCAGCAAAGGATATTCGGGGTTTGTTCAGAAGAGGCATTGAAATCAAATAATCCATTTATCAAGGTGCCTTTTGTTTCAATAAAAAAGAAACAATGAGCCATATTTAGCAGAGAGAGACATTCTGTGTCTGGGGAATGTTAATAAATCACCAATGGAGAGAGGAAAAAATATTCAGATTGGCTTGTGTTTCAAGTAAGCTGCAGTGACTTGGAAGGAAAATCCCATCAGGGCTGTCCTTGAGGCGTATGGAGAAAGGCAAGTCCTGTTTTGCAGGTGTCTGATATCATGTGAGTAAACCGGAGGTGTCTGATGCAGCAGACATCTCCGAAGTCCTGAAAAGAGCCGTTTCCCTTAATTTCAGATTTTTCTTTCTCACATAGACATCACCCAATTTTTTTTTCACACATGGATATCACCCTTCCCCCACCATTTCTGTAGTTTTTAAAGCTTGCTGCTGTAACTGATGAACATATTTGAAATAATGGTCATGATAATGATAATAGCAACAGCAACTCCTAATTGTTAAGCATGCTGAGTGCTTAGTGTATTGCTTTAAGTGAGATGGTCTTATGTGATTCCCACCATTGACATGAGGATTCTGAGGCTCAAGAGTTTAAGGTATTTGCCAAGAAACAAAAACAAAAACAAAAATCCTCCTCTAAGAAGTTGTGGGACAAGGATTCGTGGTTGAACTTCATGTCACTCCATGAACTCCTAACCACTGTGATACATTTCTTCTTTCTAGGCTGGAGAAGGCTTTGATGAAAGTCCTTCCCCTGTTTCTTCCTAGGTATGTAATATCTGACAAACTGCCTCAGGCTTCCTATGGGGATCAAGTTAGATCAGGGTTTGTCAACCTCAGTGCTATTGAGATTGCAGGCTGCATAATTACGTGTGGCGGGGGCACTGCCTTGTGCATTGTAAGATGTTTAGAACCAACCCTGGCTCCTACCAACTAGATGTCAATAACAACCCCCTCCCAGTTGTGACAACCAAAACATGTCTGCAAATGTCACCAAGTGTTTCTCAAGAAAATCACCCTTTCCTGAGCAACCCCTGTTCTGGAAAGTCCTTTGTACACCCTAAATCAATTCCACTTGTGCCTGTCGATTATTTCAGGGGATGTAATTTTTATTTTTATCCAATTCAAGAGGGAAGCAGGACCTAGTATTTTTACCAAGGTACATTTGTGGGCATCCACTGCCTGCCCCATTTAGAGTAACCCCTGGCTTCATCCCATCTGCCTGGATGGACTTCCCAGTCCTCACATGCTGGGATCCTGAGCTTTCCCTCCGCAATCTTTTGGTTATGTTGTTCTTCATCCTAGAATTCTTGCCGTTTTCCATTCAACCTCTGCAGGTCCTACCCTTCCTTTATGTCCCAGCCTAGAGAACATCAGCTCTAAAGAATCCATCCCTGGTCAACACGTCTGAAAGTGGTGATGAGGGCACTTCATTGTGATGAAGGCAGTGCATCATGTTCGTGGAAAGGCTCGTTTTCCCACTGTTATCCTGTCTGGGCACTGAGTGATGTGGCCTTGCCATATTTCATTCAACCTCCTCAGGTCCTACCCATCCTTTATGTCCCAGCCCAGAGAACATCAGCTCTAAAGAACCCATCCCTGGTCAACACGTCTGAAAGTGAGCGTTGTGATGAAGGCAATGCATCATGTTAGTGGAAAGGCTCATTCTCCCAGTGTTATCCTGTCTGGGCGCTGAGTGACGTGGCCGTCTCCTTTGTCCACTATCTCAGAATCTCAAAATTCAATTTCTGGCAGCAGCTTTGTGGTAGAGTTCTCTGATGAACAACTGATGGAGGACACAATATCCCCAACACTGACAGGCAAGTACAGATAAAGAAAATGGGTAAACAGGAAGAGAGACAGCAAGGAATGTGCTGTCCGCTTGGAGGCCAGATAGGCAGGTGCAGCTGTCAACTACTCCCCAGCCTCTCTCCCGTGGCCATAGGAAACCAGCATTGGACTTTTCCAGGGGTATTGTTTCAGGTCAATGAAAATGACTCAATTATCCTATCTTTCTGGGAGATGTTGGTGCAAGCAGACGAACTGGAGTAAGAGGAAAGACATTGGTCAGAACTCACAATACTGTGGCAGCCCTGGAATTGTTTCCTTGCTGTCAGGAGATAACGTTTCCAGGAGAAAACACACAGCAAAGGCTGGCAACCACCTCTGATTCCTTAATCTGCTACCTCTGGGCTTCCCAAGATAAGAGGTGAGTTTAGGGGGCATACACAGTGCTGCAGCCTGTGACAGTGCAGATGGACCTTGCACAGCTTTGTCGGGGAGCCCTTCACATGAGCATCTCTGTGGTTGGCTGTTGGAGATACCTGCACATGGTGCAGAAATCACCCGTTCAACCATATGAGAAGTGGGAATTTCCTGCTTAATTGTTTGAATTATTCTGAATCTATCTAAGAGAAAATCTCATTTTGTAGCCACTGCCTCTTCGGCACCCAACACTTGATAATCTCCCTGCTTAACAAAGAAATGGCAAACTATGGCTCAGAGCTATAGACAGGCAGCAATTAGAGGATATGATCTTGGTTTTTTATTTACAGTAAGATTATTTAAACAAAATTATTCATTGATACTAGTACATTATTTTCAATTCTAATTTATAAAGTTATCAATTATCAGTAAGCTCCTGGACTGATTAACAGTGCATACATTATCTGGTTCATGTCATGAGAGTGAGGGAGGTGTGAAGTTTAGGAAACACCACCCTCATTGAAAACTCTGTGTACAGAGAGCTGCACCAGGCAGTCTTGGGCATGTATGTACTCAAGAAGTTCTTAATAAATTCTCAGCAGCCCCATGGACAGGTGCTAGTGCATTATTTTATTGGGGAAAGGAATAATTGTTCTTGTCTGCTGCAACAATTGTTAGTTTACTTCTGGGTGACCATGTGCTCTAAAAGTAGGCAAATGTGAGGCAAAGAAGGTACTTACATGAAGGGAAAGTTGCCTCAGCACCTCTGATGCACTGACACTGAATGGCTGCAGAGTCGCCATCTCCCGGTACTGGATGCCAGAATGTCCATGGACATTGGCTGCAATTCTTCCTACCACACATGAGAAGTTCTGCCTTCCAACAAATGGTGTCTACATTTTCCCTTATTGTACACCTTACTGCTGTGTTTTGTGAAGTGGCTTCTTCCCCCGTCTGGCTTGCTTCATGTTTGGGCTGTTGGTCAAACTTCATGCATTTCTCAAGTGTTGAATGAGTCGTCACTGAGTCACATGGTATTCAAGACAGGAGGGCACGCTGCTGGATAAACACACTATCCTTTTTTCCCATGGAGCTTCCAGTCTGTTAGGGAAGATGGTCATTAACCAAACATGCACATAAGCAAATATAAAATTACAGCTGTGTGAAAAGATGTAAAAGAGAGGTGCATGGTATTTTGGGAGGGACACTGGACCTCGTGTGGAAGTCAGCGAGGCTTCCTATTAATAGAAGAGGTGAGGTGGATCTGGAAACTGAATGGAAATTAATTAGGCAGAAGGAGTGGCCATGTGTGAGACCCTAGAGATATGAAGGAGCAAGATGTATTTAAACTTCGATAATAAGTTTAAAACTCTGGAACAAGGACGTACTAAGATATAATTAAGCTATAACACTGCTTGCACCCTTATTATGAGTCAGAGACTTGCTAAACACTTTGTAGGCATCATCTCAGTGAATCCTCATGCACGTGGGAGGCAGGGAGTAGAGCAAGGTGAGCTCTGTTGCCAAGTGGACCAGAACCTCTGGAACCAGACAGCCAGGCATGAGTTTAAGCTATGTCACTTACAACCAGGAGATCTGGGGCAACATTATTTACCTTCCCTATTCCTCAGTTTCCTCTTCTATAAGAAGTGGTCATCATGATACTTACCCCATGAGATGGTTGTAAAGAACTAATTGAGATTCCACATGTAAAGCACTTAAAAACACACCTAGACCATGGTGATATGGTCTGGCCATGTTCCCACCCAAATCTCATCTCGAATTATATCTCCCGTAATCCCCCCATGTCGTGGGAGGAACCTGGTGGGAGGTAATTGAATCATCAGGGTAGGTTTTTATGCTGTTCTCATGTTAGTGAATAAGTCTCATGGGATCTAATGGTTTTATAAAGGGCCGTTCCCCTGCACACACTCTCTTGCCTGCTGCCATGTAAGATGTGCCTTTCCTTCTCCTTCACCTTCCACCATGATTGTGAGGCCTCCCCAGTCTTGTGGAACTGTGAGTCCATTAAACCTCTTTTTCTTTTATAAATTACCCAGTCTTGGGTGTTTCTTCATAGCAGTATGAAAGTGGACTAATACATAGGGTCAATTCTTGATGACTGCTGGCTGCTCCATCAGGGATCGTCTCATGATGAAACACCCTGAAATGTGGAGACTTAATCATGTACAAGGCCTCCTGAGTCTCAGGGCTTCTGATCTTGGCTGAACTTGCTCACTTGTTTGGGGCTGGGCATGGGCTGCCTGATGCAGGATGGCCTCAGCTGGGATCACACTGCTCCTCTCCATGTGGTCTTTTCTCCAGGCTGGCCCAGGCTTGTTCTTCCTACTATGAGGCGTCCAAAAGAGGCAGAGTGGAAATGTACAAGGCCCGCTGAGACCTGGGCCCAGAAGAGGCACGCTGTCATTTCTTCCATATTCTCTTGGCCAAAGCAAATCACAAGGCAGCCCAGATTCAAAGAGTGGGGAAATTGACTCCACCTCTTGATGGGAGAACTGCAAAGTCTCATGCAAAGGTTGTAGATAAGTATGTAGATACAGGAGATGGGGTGCCATTTTATAATTACTCTTCCGTTGTTATTATTATTATGCTACATACCTAGATCAACCAGTCTCAATCTCTCTCTCTCTGTCTCTGTCTCCTCTTTATGGAAATTGAAGCTCCCTTAGCCACTGTACAAGGCCTTGCCCCTTTCTTTATGGTGTCTGTAACTTCTTGACTCAAGTCAAATCCCCCGTGAGCTGGAAGAATTCAGAATGAGGCTCAACAGGAAGGGATGAGCTAGGCTTCACTTCACTTCATCCCTTCTCATTTTTCTTCATCTGAAGGATAAACAGTGACTTGTTCAAAGAATGGAAGAACCTTAAGAGAGGAGGCAAGACCACAAGCCTACTCCATCTGTATTTTGTAGAAAATAAACTCAGCATTTGCTTAGAAGCAAATAGGTTTCCTTTAGACTTTTTTCCCATTAAGAAAAGGAGAGAAAAGGAATCTTTATGTGTAGGAAGAATGAAGAATGACAAAACAGCTTGTTGACAAATGCTTTCTGTTGGCGAATGCCCCCGCTGCAGATGGGCCTGGAGTCCTGTGCCCCGCCCCTTCACAGAGCCCTTGGCTCATAACCTTCTCCAAACAGATGAGTCTCTAAGTCCCTACACTTCAAGATTTAAGAGGATTTTTTTGGATTGGGATAAATACCTCAAAATAAAAGCATCAGATGTGGCAATTTGTCTGTTGGTTTTTACAAACCATGACAAGTTGCCCAAATAGTCCGTGTTTAAGGACAGAGAGCCAGAGCTCTTTCTGGAATGTCGTACCTCAGCAGGGCCTTTTGCGCATGTTTTAAGCTGATTCTGAAATTAGGGGGTTAAAATGGAAGTGCCGACCCATCCCTAAAGAGAGGGAGGCAAATGTGCCCTTATTGCTGGTGACCCCAGAACAAGGCCTCTGGGCTGAGAACTGGAGAGAATGTTATTTCTTTGAAAAGCCATCTTGACAATCCAAGTCCATTTGGCTGCAGCACCAAAGGCAGCTTTGATCTGCTCGCCAGTGTCCCTGCCGGGAAAAGGATTAGGGTCTTTCCAGAGGACAGCAGAGCCAGGCTGCCCCATATGCTGGCGTGTTGCGCAGGCTGCACTGAGAGGAAGGGACAGGAGGGAAGGCTGGAAAGAAGGAGACAGCAATTCCCATCTCCGCTGTCAATATATGAATGCAGTCTTGTTTGGGTTTTCTGGGGGTTTTAAAAGACAGAAACAAGGAGATGGGCTTTCTTGGGTTTCCAAAACCCATGGGGGATCTTAGCAAAGAAAATATTCAAACAGCAAGGAGGCTGCTGGTGGTCCTTCTGTTGATGTCAGGTACAGTTACAAAAACCCTGGAAGCGAGGGGTGACATGCTGTGCTTTCCTACCTTGAGGCTGGGCCTGTGAACCCCCAATATTCAGCGACTTAGCCAGCTACATCTTGTAAATCAGGAATCTCAAACTCAAAAGCACCTGAGGGACAAGCAGGCAGCTCCATGGCGCACAGTGGGCTGCATGTAGGATGACAGCAACACTGAAGCTGTAAGTCACCTCTCACCTCCTCCCATCGTCGCCATGTGGGGAGAAAGCCCAAATGTTGCAAGTTCCTCCCATGTTCAAAGACAAGCTGGAAACCCAGAGACTCCCCAGTTTTTAAAAATTGAGTTTCACTTTATAAAGATTTTTTTAAAAAACACTGTGGGCCAAGCAAAACTCATCTGCAGGCTAGGTGGAGCCTCAGAGTGAGCAGTCTGCGATGTCAGGTCTGAACAGATGCAGAACCCAGAGCCAAGTGGTTCACACCCCAATCAGTATTGCCACTCAGTGTGCTGAATCTCAGTAGGGGGCCAGAGGGATCTGAGCCTTGGAACTGGGCTCCCACCCAGTGGGGAGAGGGTGACATGCTTATTCATTCTGCTAACTCATTTTACCTGGAAAAGTTAATAACAAACACTTTCTCCCCAGCTGAAAAAGAAGACGATGATGACAAGATAGTGTCTTTGGTGATCAATGACTAAAAGTCACTCTCCACCCAAATGGGTCAAGATTATCAAAGAATCTAATGAATTTAGGAATAATAATATGGTGGGCATTAACTCATTATTTCTGAGTAACATGAGAAAAATGGCTTATCTTGTTACTATTTTTTCCAACAAATGAATAAACATAAACAGCAAAATCTCTAAGGGACATATGAGGAATTAAAAAAAGACCAAATATGTGTCCAAAATTACTTGGATTAGTTCTCCCTTGCCCTCCTTCAGTGTGGTTTTGATATTCATTTGAAATGTAATTAAGTTCATTTCTTTCCACTTGTGACCAATTCAGGGTTTTTACTTAACCGTGTTGATATTATTATCATATGTCAAACATTAACATGATTCCAAAGGTCAGAACTACACAAAAAAGATACACCCTTCATCTTTCCTCCCCATCCTCAACCCCCTTTATTTCTGCCTGGTTCCCACCCAACACCTGTTGATAACAAACCTTATAGACTCTGATTTCTTTTCTTGTGTGTTCATGTGTGTTACATGAATGAGCAAATACATAGACATTTTCTTATCTCCCTGGTATGGTTTGGCTCTGTCCCCACCCAAATCTCACCTTGAATTGTAATAATCCCCATGGTTCAAGGGCAGAGCCAGGTGGAGATAATTGAATCATGGAGGTAGTTTCCCCTATATTGTTCTTGGGGTAGTAAGTCTCACAAGATCTGATGGTTTTGTAAATGGCAGTTCCCCTGCACAAGCTCTCTTGCCTGCCACCATGTAAGACATGCCTTTGCTCTTCCTTTGCCTTCCTCCATGATTATGAGGCCTCCTAGCCATGTGGAACTGTGAGTCCATTAAACCTCTTTCTTTTTCAAATTTCCCAGTCTGGGGTATGTCTTTATTAGCAGTGTGAAAACAGACTAATACACTCCCCTTCTTTCTTACACAGAAGTTAATATAGTCAGATGGCCTTCTGCACCATGCTCTTTAACTTAGCAATATATTTTTGAAAGCACTCCATATTGCTTCATACAGATCTTATTCCTTTTTTTTATTGCAGCTCATGATACTCCGCTGTGTGGATTTACTGTAGTTTATTCAACCATTTTTCTACATAGAGGTATGAAGGTTGTGTCAAAATATTTTGCATTTAAAACCAATTCTGAGGCTGAGCGTGGTGGCTCACGCCTGTAATCCTAGCACTTTGTGAGGCCCAGGCGGGCAGATCACGAGGTCAGGAGATCGAGACCCTCCTGGCTAACACGGAGAAACCATGTCTCTACTAAAAATACAAAAAAAATTAGCCAGGCATGGTGGCAGGCACCTGTAGTCCCAGCTACTTGGGAGGCTGAGGCAGGAGAATGGCGTGATCCCAGGAGGCGGAGCTTGCAGTGAGCCCAGATCGTGCCACTGCACTCCAGCCTGGGTGACAGAGGGAGACTCCATCTCAAAAAAAAAAAAAAAAAAAAGGTTTGCAATAAATGATCTTGTGTGTATGTGTTTTCTAATTGCCAGAGGTGTATCTTCAGAGTAGATTCCTAGAAGTAAGATGAAAGAGTCAAAGAAAAATGCAAATGTAATGCCAAGTTCCCTTCCAGAAAGGTCGTACCACTTTTCATTCTCAGCAGCAATACACTAAGACTGCCTATTGCTTGTCGACTTCCCAACAGTGTGTGTTATACTTGGTCATTTTTGTCAGTCTTATAGGTAAGAGGTGGTATTTGTAGTTTTCATTCGTATTTCTCTAATTGTGAGTGATGCTCAATAGTTTTGAATATATATATCTCTATATAAACAATTTTAATATATTTTTGTGAATATCTATTCATATCCTTTACTCACTTCTCTCTCAATTTTTAAAAATCTTTTTCCTCTAATTTCAAGATCTGTATATTAGGGCCATTAGCCCTTTCAATGTGATACATGTGTTGCAGATATTTACTCCCAGCTTGTCATTTTCCTTTTTACTTTATGGTATTTTTGTAATGCAATTTTTTAAAATTATATAGGCAAAATTTTTAAATTGCATTTAGATGTTGAGTCATAATTGTGAAGCTCTTCCTATACCCAGGTTACAGAGGAATTCATCCATGTTTTCTTTAGTGCTTGAAAGATATAACTTCTTTGATTTATATTGCTGATCCATTTGAAGTTCAGTCTTATGTATGGTGTGGGGTGTGGATCTACTTTCCTCTTAATGGCTGTACAGTTGTCCTAGCATCAATGATTTAAAAGTCAACATTTGCAGCAGATGCAGTGGCTCATGACTGTAATCCCAGCACTTTAGGAGGCCGAGGTTGGAAGATTGCATGAGCCCAGGAGTTCAAGACCAGACTGGGCAAAATAGTGAGACCCCATCTCTATTAAAAAAAATATATAAAGAAGAAAAAAAAGCCTATGTTTACCTCTGGATTTAAGATGCTACCTTTATCACTGACTAAACTTCCATATGTTCTTGGGTTTATTTATGGACTTTATTCATTGGCCTGTTTTGCTATTTATGTACCAGTGCCATTAAGTACATTTTAAACTCATGCCAATTATTCATAAAATACCCACTTTACTCCTATAGGTAATTTACCATCATTCTGTTAAGTTGAACTCTATGAAATTGCCACCATTCAACGAATCTTACTCTACAGAATTCTCATTTTCATGTTTCAACCTAATATAAGTATATGCATAATTCATGGACCATGTAGAATCGTTTTAATGACTTATTCCAGAAAGAATATAAAAATTCTAGCCAAGTGGACTACAGAATTTCTATCCCTCATTTCTAAATGGCTTACAGACCTAACAGCTGATGAGCGGCCCATTAATAATCCTGTCTTTGATTTTTTCTTTTCTTTTCTTTTTCCCTTTTTAGTGATAGAGGGTCACGGGGTCACAGACAACATACAGCGATTCTCCTCACTGCCACCTTACCTACCTGTGAGCTACCACATCCTCAGAGCAGAGACCTCCTTCTTCCTCAAGGAAGCCAGCCAGGACCTGCTGCGCAACTCCAGCCTGCAGTCCAGGGCCGAGTCCTTCTTTACCTACAAAACCAGGCAGCCCCCAGTGCTCAATGCCAGCTATGGACCCTTTTCTGTGGAAAAGGTTGTGCCTCTGGACTTGATGTTGACTTCAAACTTTTTAGGTCCAACCAATAAGTTTAGTTTTGATTGGAAACTCAAAGCCCACATCCTGCGGGACAAAGTCTACCTGAGCCGGCCCCGAGTGCAGGTTCTGTTCCACATCGTGGGCAGAGACTGGGACGACCGCAGCGCCGGGGAGAAGCTGCCCTGCCTGAGGGTCTTCGCTTTCCGAGAGACCAGAGAGGTGCGGGGCAGCTGCCGGCTGAGGGGGGACCTGGGGCTGTGTGTGGCCGAGCTGGAGCTCCTGGCCAGCTGGTTCAGTGCCCCGACGTTGGGTGCCGGGAGGAAGAAGTTCGTGGACCAGCCGGAGGGGACCCCCGTGGAGCTCTACTACACCGTGCACCCAGGAAGCGAGCGAGGGGACTGTGCCGGGGGTGACTTCAGGAAGGGCAACGCCATCCGTCCAGGAAAGGATGGGCTGGAGGAAACCACGTCTCACCTGCAGAGGATCGGCACCGTCGGCCTTTACCGGGCCCAGGACAGCGCCCAGCTCAGCGAGCTGCGTTTGGATGGTAACGTGGTCATCTGGCTGCCTTCCAGGCCAGTCAAGCAGGGAGACGTGGTCACGGCCTATGTCACCATCGCGAGCAATTCCTCCGTGGACTTCTTCATCTTGAGGTAGGTGCCATGCTTGGCCCTGCTCATCTTTGGCATGGCTGGTGTGAGATTGGGTTCCATGCGTGGCAGGTAGATACTCAGGAAGCATCGATTTTCACTATCTTCAGGCACTGTTCAGCATTAACAGGGGAAGGCAAATTATGCACCTGCCCACATGCTGTCAACAGCTCTCCTTCCACCGTGGGTTATAGAGGGAAGAAGAGGCAAAGGGCGGGCGGAAGTTAGATCCAAAAGGATCTAGACAGAGTAATCCGCCTCTCTAGACCTTCAGTTACCCTCACACTTGGAGAGGGACGTGATTCTTTTTCTGCTGTGGATCCTTTGATGTGATATCATTTGAGTTGCATGATTGAAAGCCCATGTTCAAGAAGCCCAAGAAAAGGCAGAGGAGTGATGAGATCTCACTTTGGGTATATATGTGAAAAGAGCCAATCATAGCACCTTTTTTTTTTTTTAATTAGGTGATGTTAAATGTTGCCAGTTAGTGTCTGGGAGGCCTTAGCGCGTGAGTATAGCTTAGCAACAATTAAGCAAACATGCCCCGCATAAAACTCTTCAGCAAAGGTATTCCATCTTGTAAAACAAATAAACAAAGCAGCAGGATAATCCACCTACTGTCACCATTGCAGATTCAACAGAGGGCAACGTCCAAGCTCTAACAGGGCTGCTCTGTCACTCTGTATAATGATTCTAAAATTTGGTACAGGAGCACATGTTTTCTGAGGATAATTAATACTGGGGTAAAATTCATTTAAAGCAAATCCTCTTAAAATGTGGACTAAACTGTCATAATAATGAAAAAAGTATTTGTTTGAAATTTGTTTAAAAAATAAATTGGATAAAAATAAGGTTTTTTTTCCTGTTATGGTTAAGGAGTTAGGTTGTAATTGCAGCTATGCTTTGTTAGAATTCTCGTCAGAGTAAAGCCTTAATCACATTTTGAATGAATGGCTTGGAAAAATATTTGATTTGCAAGCTAGAATGATGGCGTATCACACCACGTTTCGTTTCTGTTTAACTTTTGTAATATGACTATAAGGATGCTTATTTTTGAAGTTTGAAGTTTTTTTGTTTTGCTTGTTTTTGTTTTTTCATTTATAAAAAGGTTCAGAGGTTTCCATAAGTTTCTCATCCTAGTCCTTCAGATTTAAAGAATTGTCTTCTGAAGTATACATCTTGTCATCGTCTTTGTAGTTTTGCCTTTCAATTTTTAAATGAACTAATTTTGCAGATCTTCATTTGCCAGTGTTTTTTGGATATGCTTGGAGGACTGTTATGACATCCCTTTCAGCAATGTCATGAAATCCTACGTCTTTTTATGAGATTTATTGTACAAAGGATTCGCGTGGCACTGGCATTGTGAACCTTGGTGGTCAGTGAGGGACGTGCTGGGAAGGGACAGGTCTCGCTGTCACTGTATCCAGAGCTTATTGAAAGTATCATGACCTTGTCACTGAGGGGCCAGGAAGCCAATATTCAGATAAAAGGATCTGAATATTGTGTTTGTTTCCCCTTGGCTTGGATTCAAAAAGATACTGATCAGCCGGGCACAGTGGCTCACGCCTGTAATCCTAGCACTTTGAGAGGCTGAGGCGGGTGGATTGCCTAAGCTCGGGAGTTTGAGACCAGCCTGGACAGCATGGTGAAACCCCGTCTCTACTAAAATACAAAAAATTGGCTGGGTATGATGGCGTGTACCTGTAATCCTAGCTACTCAGGAGGCTGAGACAGGAGAATCGCTTGAACCTGGGAGGTGGAGGTTGCAGTGAGCCAAGATCACACCACCGCACTTTAGCCTGGGCAGCAGAGCGAGACTCCATCTCAAAGAAGAAGAAAAAAAAAAGATACTGATCTGGGAGCTCTGAGTTTAATTTTGGTAAGTCCCTTTGCCCCCTAAATTTCAGATCAATCGTGAAATAGATGCAACTATGTCTGGCTTCGGAAGCTGGAGACAGAAAGACAGGGAACTGATGTCATGCTAAGTAGCTGTAAAATTTTAGAGTCATCATCTTCCCCCTTGCACTTCATTCACTTTCCTCTTCGGGAAATGCAGGGTCTGGTGTCTACCAGGGTGAGCGCAAGCCAAGCCACTGGGTCCCTAGGTCTGAGGTGCACAGCCTTCCAGCTGCACCTGGAAGGGATGCTTAGATGGGGCTCTTCAGAGAGGAGGATCTGTTTTCTGAATTTTTCATCACAAAGATAGTCATGGTGGTGGTGAACAAAGGTCTTCCAACCAGCTGACCTCAATTCTGATCCTATCTCTTTTACTTACAGCCTTTTACTTGTGATGATAGGCAAGTTAACTAACCTCTGTGTGCCTCAGTTTCCTCCTCTCTAAAGCAGATGTAATTCTAGTACCTGCTTCCATGGGTTGTGAGGATTCAGTGGGCTGATATTTATTTGCAAGGTGCTCATAACAGTGTCTGGTGCACTGAAACTTCTCTGTCAACATTGAATATTACTAACAGGGCTGTTTTCAAACACCCATCAAACCTTCAATAAGCATTGAATTCTGTCTTTGCAGTAAGTGGACATTGTGTGTTGTGTAAAACAACTACTAAATTTATTCTCAAAATTCTATTATTCCCATTGTCCTATGATTTTGTTTAAAGAGCAGTGTCTTTGTATAATGACAGGAGTGTTTGTAGCACAGAGGTTACTAATGGCGTGGTTCTGGGGGTAAGACTTAGTCACATGAAAGGGTACTGCTTAGTGCCGTCAAGGGCAGCAGCTGTATTCCCTCCCTTCTGATCTTTCCCATCAGATCAAAGTCCTGGGGAGAGAAGGTCCACCTCACTCCCTGTTCAACAAGATATGGCACGTGTTGTATTTCCTTACCTCAGGTTTTAAATTCGAAGCAAATTTCCTAAGGGCTAAAAGCAATTGCTCATGAGAAAGTCTGAGCAGCAAAGTTTCCCCAAACACATGTGCAAATGCAAGTCCTTGTGTCTCAGGCATGTCGGAATTCAAAGAATAGGGAACAAACAAACCATCTGAAGACCCGTCTTTGAGGTCCGTTCTTATTCTGAAGATGGAATTTCACTAATTAAAAAGGGACATTATGGACGGCATACACATTTCAGAGTCTTGGCTTAATTTGAGTTGCCAAAATGATCAGCAGGCATCAGTGTGTCAAATGGCATTTTGCTCAGGGTGGAGTCTCTCTGTTTCTCTCCTTCCCTTAATCTCCCTCTTTCTCTCCCCCGTCTCCAATTCCCCTGTTTTCCCAACATGATTGAAGGTTTTTCTTTAAAAAAATAAGGTTTTATGTTTTAAATAATTACAGATTTGTAAGAAGTTCCAAAAATAATACAGTGATCTTCCGTAGACCCCTCCCCCAGCTTCCACTGGTGGTAACACCTCATATAGTCATAATACAATATTGAGGCCAGGAAACGGTCATTGGCATAACATTATTAACCAAACCACAGAGGATGTTTGGGTCAGAATGTAGGTTTTAGGACACCTTATCTCTTTCCAGCTTATCTGTGACTGAAGGCATTTTCAAAGGCAAGGAAGTTCAGTTGGAAGAATGAGTTCCTTGAACACCTACCCAAGTCTCTCAGTGTCCATTAGGAAAAGATGAGCTCGGTCTGCTTCTCCTTTTTTTTTTTGGAGGGGGGGGAATACAGAGAACTTCCTTCCTGTGCAGAGATGCCATCTTTGCAGGCCTCTAGGTACGTTGTGTGTTTCTGTATCATCAATGCAATGTGCAAGTATCCAACCATGCCCATTTGCCAGGCGTTGTTCTACAGCAGTGAATAAAACAGGCAAAACTTCCTGCCCGAGTGAAGCTTATGTTCTAGTAGGCAAGATAGAAATGATCAAAATGTGCATGTGTGCCAAGAAGTGACACACCCGAGGAGTGTAGTTAGTACAGCCTCCAAGACTGCACGCCCTTCTTTCTGAATCTGGTATTTGCCAAGAACCCCGTAGGTATTTGAGCACCATCTGCCTTAAGCTAGACAACATCCGAGAGGCCCTCAGAGAGCTTAACCTTAAGCCAGCTGGTGAAGACAGAGTCCCTGGAATTCCATCCTGCATAAAATGAGCCTTATGAATGGCACACTCTCCAGGATGGGTGGGAAGGCTCTGGACTTCCGTGTGTTGGCTCACAGCTGTGTACAAGAGATGTACAATGCTAGACGCTAAGCGCCATGGAATTGCAGAGTGTACACAGGCTTTGTGTTCAGTTGTCATTCAGTTCTTATAATGTTACAATGAAAAGTCTTGTTTTCTGCTAGCATACTTCTAACATCCTGAGAGCCCCTACTTATCTTGTTTTTTTTTTTTTTTTTTTTTTTTTTTTTTTTTTTTGGTAAAAGAAAGACAGGTCACTGTTTCCAAGCCTTCTTCTTTTCTTGCTGGAATTTTAAAACTTTGTTCTGCTTTCATTGTTTATAGTTATTTTCTTTTGATAGCCCAAATACTAAACAAACAAAACAGTGGTTTTCCATTTTCACTGTGGATACAATATTTCTTTTCATTCACTTGGCAAGTATTGACTCAATTAATATGTACTGACCCCTGCCCATTTGTCAGGCATTGTTCTACAGCCCTGAATGAAATAGGCAACACTCCCTGCCTGTGTGAAGCTGATTTCCTAGTGGGGAAGATAAAATAATCAAAATTGGGTTGGGTGTAGTAGCTCACACCTGTAATCCCAGCCCTTTGGGAGGCTGAGCTGGGTGGATTGTCTGAGGTCAGGAGTTCAAGACCAGCCTGGCCAATGTGGTGAAACCCTGTCTCTACTAAACATACAAAAAAATTAGCTGGGCAGGATGGTGGGCACCAGATTAGCTGGGCAGGATGATAATCCCAGCTACTTGGGAGGCTGAGGCAGGAGAATGGCTTGAACCCGGGAGGCAGAGGTTGCAGTGAGCAAAGATCATGCCGGTGAACTCCAGCCTGGGTGACAAGAGTGGCACTCTGTCTCAGTAATAATAATAATAATAATAATAACAATAATAATAATAACAACAACAACCAAGTAAATACAATAGATAGTGGTAAGTGGCTTAGGAAAAAATGAACAAGGGAGGAAGAATGGAAAGTGCTGAGAATACACTTTAAGGGGACAGTCAAGGCAGGCTTTGTTGAAAAAGTGGCATTTGAATTAAGTGTGGTCTTGGCACGGAAACATGTGCAAAGGTCCTGGGGATGCTTGCTTGGTTTGTGTCAGGAACAGTAAGGAGACAAATGTGGCTGAAACAGAATGGAAGACAGGAGAGGTTGGGGGAGGTGAGCTGTGAAGGGAGCTGGGATTCACATCACCTTGGACTTTGTGAGCCGTTGTAAACACTTTTATTCCAGGTGAGATGGGGACTACTGGAAGGTTTTGAATAAGGAATGTCACGATGTAACTTATTTTTATATATTGCAGTAATCTAGGTGAGAGAAGGCAGAGGCTTGGATCAGGATAACAGCAGCAGAGGTGTAAATGAGTGTGCAGATTCTGGATTAATTTTAAAGCTAGGACTGATGAGATTTGTGGGCACACTTGTGTGAAGGAGACGCAGAGCATCAGGACACTGGGGATGAAGGACAGAGCTGCCATTCTGTGATGGAAATCCTGTGGGAGAGGCAGGTTTTCCCTTCCTAGATAATGTACTATAATTTTAATTTAATTAAAATGTACTTTAATGCTTAGAATCATTGTTTTAAGGAAAAAATATTCAAGAAGGAAATAATATAAGAGGATGTACACAGATGTGGGAATAATAGTGAAGTTGGTATGAGTCTTGCTGAAGTTTGGGAACCAATACTGTATTTTTTTCATTGCAGTAGCTTTAGGGGGTGTAAGTGGTTTTGGGCTATAGGGATGAAGTACACAGTGGTGAAATCTGGGATTTTAGTGCCCCTGTCACCCAACTGGCATACGTTGTACCCAATAGGTAACTTTTCATCCCTGAACAGCCTCTCACCCTCTCCCCTTCTGAGTCTCCAACATCCATTCTAGCACTCTATATGCCTCTGTGTACACATAGCTAATTGCAGAGATATGGAATCAACCTAAATGCCCATCAGCCAATGAGTGCATAAAGAACACATGGTGTACATATCATCCAGATCTCTCCAGCTGCCTCCACCTTTGGCTGCTGCTTAGATCACAGGAGAAAACCACCCAGGACACAGAATTTTGGATCACTGAGGTCCAGTGCTTGTTCTTTTCTATTGGGAAATTCATGGAGGACATGCAGGGAGACCTTGAACAATCTCTCCTCACTGAGAAACCCAAAGACTTTCTCTCTCCCATGGGTCTTCGCACAGTGGCTTCACTGAGAGGGCCTGGACTTTTTGGAAATATTTATGGGACTAATAACATACATATAAACTTGGCATGAACCTTCTTGGCAAGATCATTTTCACAAAGGACAGTCTTCCATGAGCAAAAACAAGCAGACTGAATTTTGTCTGCAACTTCACAAAGTGAATTCATAGGCAACCTTTGCTTTATAATCAAATTAGTTCATGAGACCCAAAAGTCAAAGTGTGGAAGATGGAACCTTTGTTTCTTATAGCTATGACGTTATTTTGGAAGCCTATTTTAAGAAATAAAAAATAATTACCAACATAAATGAAAACCACATATGCAGATAGGTTTTACAAATATGAGTGTGTTGATTCATGAGGGTGAGCCCTTTTTCCATCTCTCTGTTCACTGCTGTATCCCCAGCCCTTGGTGTATGACTTGGCACAAAATAAAGCCCCAGTAAACATTCATTGAATAAATGCAAAACCAAATACCTAATATCAAACCTATTTCATAAACATTCCGTTTCATGGATGTTTTCTTTCATAATTAACTGAGCCTTCTTGAAATAAAGATCAGGATTCCTTAGAGAAAGCATAGGCATTATTTACTTTTCCAAGGATGTTCAAAATATATTGACAGTGGAGGTCATCAGTTCTGAAAATTCTCACTGCCATCTCAGCGTACCTCCATGCTCCTGAGCCCCTGGGGATGTTGAGGATGGGACGACTTCCACATGACTGCCTCCCCAAAGCCTAGCTTAGACGGAGCTCACAGAATCACTGTGCTGTCAAAATCAGTGTTAGGGGCCAGGCGTGGTGGCTCACGCCTGTAATCCCAGCACTTTGGGAGGCTGAGGCAGGTGGATCACAAGGTCAGGAGTTCGAGACCATCCTGGCTAACACGGTGAAACCACATCTCTACTAAAAATACAAAAAAATTAGCCAGGCATGGTGGAGGGCGCCTGTAGTCCCAGCTACTCGGGAGGCTGAGGCAGGAGAATAGAGTGAACACGGGAGCGGAGCTTGCAGTGAGCCGAGATCGTGCCACTGCACTCCAGCATGGGCTACAGAGTGAGACTCCGTCTCAAAAAAAAAAAAAAAAAAAAAAAAAAAAAAAAAAAAAAATCAGTGTTAGTTTGACTCAAGTTGCAGTTGTAAGTAGGTAGGTCAGTCTTGACACTGCAGGTTATTAAAGCAAAGAACTTGGGGGTAGGGGGATATGAATGTCTGGCCTTATCAGTAAGCAATGAAATAGATACCTAAAGAGCAGAGGCGGTGATCATTCATCCTCTCCAATTTAAAATAAGCTCTCTTAATTGAACAACGTGATTCATAGACATGGAAGAGATTTGTTCTCTACTTGTAACCAATTCCGAACCCTGCATTAGGGATGCTCAGAGAGTCATAAAGCATCGCTCTTGACTGGGAGATTATACTCTGCTGCTAACATGAATTTATGTGCAGTAAATAGACACATCGCCATGTCTCAACGCAGTGAAGAGAGATGCTTAGCCTAGGGACTGGCTTCTCAACCTCAATGTCATCAGGATTTGGGGCCAGCTAATTTGTGTTGGGCTGTCTGGTGCATTGTAAAATATTGAGCAGCATCCCTGGACTCTACTCAATAGATAAAGTCCAGTAGCACCTCCACTTCTGCTCCAGTTGTGATAACCAAAATGTCTCCCGACATTGCTAACTCTTCTTTGGGGGATAAAATCACACTGGTTGACAACCACGAGCCTACACTCTTGACTTGCAGAGAATATAGATATCTGGGTGGTCTGTGGGATGTGGGCCTTGTGATGGTCCTCAAACATCACTGAAAATAGAACAGCAATTACATGGCTTCTTTGTCCTTTGCTGGGTAGGTTTTTGTGTGTCAGGACTGATAATGGAGCCTTCAGGATATAAATCCTAAGAGATTCATTTTTGAAGTAAAACACTGTGAAATAAGGAGGTAGTCCTCTCTCATGAGTAAAGACAGAACAGAAGAGAGACTAGATGCCAAGCATATAGTCTTTAATAGCCCTTGCTTTGCAGGAGTGCACTCAGAAAGTAAGAGAGCAAGGAGCTGCTTCTCAGCTTCTGCACAGAAGGTGATGTTCTTTCCTAGCTGTGTATGGGACCTCCTGGTTCATTAGTTCTGTCCTGCTTTGACTGGTGGATGAAGCCCAGTCATTTCATCAGTCACTGAATCTCCCCCAACCAAGGCAACACCATGCTGTGTGTGCTTAACAGCCGCATATGCCCTCACCATGTTCCAGTAAACAAAAAGGATGAAGGGTGGACGCAGGGAAGAAAGCCTTTGAAGAAATGTGCTAAGATTTATGCAAGAATACTGAGAGAAGTATTATTTTTCCAAACAGGAGAGATTTGTAGGTGGATTCATTTCTAGAGTCTCAATGTATATCAAGGAAATTCAGGTAGAGTTGAAAGACTGGCTTTTGCCTATAGTCCCAGCTACTCTGGAGGCCAAGGTGGGAGGATTGTGTGAACCTGGGAGTTCAAGTCCAGCCTGGGCAACATAGCAAGACCCTGTCTCTTAAAAAAAAAATAAAAGTGGGTTTCACCTCCTTTAAAAGGACTTTGGGGCCGGGCGCAGTGACTCACACCTCTAATCCCAGCATTTTGGGAGGCCAAGGCAGGCGGATCATGAGGTCAGGAGATTGAGACCATCCTGGCTAACACAGTGAAACCCCATCTCTACTAAAAAAAAGAAAAAAGAGAAAATACAAAAAATTAGCCTAGCATGGTGGCAGGCACCTGCAGTCCCAGCTACTCGGGAGGCTGAGGTAGGGAATGGCATGAACCCAGGGGGCAGAGCTTGCAGTGAGCTGAGATTGCATCACTGCACTCCAGCCTGGGCGACAACAGAGTGAGACTCCGTTTCCAAAAAAAAAACAAACAAAAGGACTTTGGGAGGTTAATCCCTTGGAGACTAAACCTAAGTTTCTAACCAGCTCAAGGCAAAAAGCAGAGTCACAGATTTCCACGGGAGGGTTGGGGTGGGATTCATGGAACATGCCTGTTCTAATAGACAAACACCAATCATGGGTGCTCCTTTAAAAGGACTTTGGGACCGGGCGCAGTGACTCACACCTGTAATCCCAGCATGTTGGGAGGCTGAGGCAGGCGGATCATGAGGTCAGGAGATTGAGACCATCCTGGCTAACACAGTGAAACCCCATCTCTACTAAAAAAAAAAAAAATACAAAAAATACAAAAAATTAGCCCAGTGTGGTGGGCTAATGGCTGCTCAGAAGTGAGTCTCCTACTTGTGCATGAAATATACATAACTACAAAATACATAAATGTTCACAGCAGCTTTCCTTTTGATAGCTGAATAATATACCACTGTGTGCACAGATCACCTGATGAATGAATGAGCAAAATGTGATATTTGCATGCAATGAGATATTATTCGACCATAAAAGGAATAAACCACTGATACATGCTACAATATGGATGAACCTTAAAAACATGATGCTAAGTGAAAAAAAAAAAAAGAAGCCAGACACAAAAGGTCACATATTACATGAATCCATTTATATATAATGCCTAGAAAAGGTAAATCCATAGAGACAGAAAGTAGATTAGTGGTTCCCAGGACAACGGGAGATGGCATGTGGGGAACGACTGCCAATGGGTTTGGGGTTTCTTTTTGGGGTGATAAAAACATATTGAAATTAGGTAGTGGTGATGGTTGTGCAACTTTGTGAATATACGAAATACTGAATCGTATACTTGACAGAATGATATCCCAAGAGATGATGTGTGTCATAGAAAAGGCTATTGACCTTGACTTTTCTTCATTGCCTCTAAACTAACTACACGTTAAACATTGAGCCAATTTTCAAAAATGTATCCTACAGATGGTTTTTCATTGGGCATGCAGGTGGGGAAGCTCCGAGGGGAGAGGGAGAGGTAGTGGTAAGAGGATATTGGAAAGGGCCTCAGCATCCCCTCACTATAATCTCCATTAGCCGGTCCCTCAGGCCACCCAGATCAACACATCATCTAGTGAAGACACTGGATCCATGATGCAGACACAGTTCTGATGGAAACTCCCCACCTGCACACCGCGGCCAGCCTTTTGTGCACCCCGTCCCCTGTCCCTTGGCACTCATCTGGGAGGGGCCACAGTGAATGGCACTCACACGTGTGCCCTGTTAAAGGGAGCAGCCACATTACAAGTCTCCTTGATTTCAACCAGAGTTACTGGCTCTAAAGAGAAATTGGAAATGGAAGCTGACAGCAGAATCACTTCTCAACCACCACTGTGCAGTCTGGGGCACTTGACTGTGTCTCTCGGTTTAAATCATGCCTCAAAGCAGAAGGATGCATCCGTTTCCTGCAGCTGCCATAACAAATTGTCCCAAACTTGGTGGCTTGAAACAACAGAACTTTGTTCTCTCACATTTCTTGAGGTCAGAAGCCTGAAATCAGGGTGCCGTCAAGGCCATGCTCCCTCCGAAGGCTCTAGAGAAGACCCTCCCTTGCCTCTGCTGGCTGTCCTCGGTGGTCCTTGGCTTGTGGCCACATCTATCCAATGTCTGCCCCGTCTTCATGTGAATTTTCTCTCTGTGTTTCTCCACTGTGTCTCAGTATCTTTGTCCTTTCTCTTACTAGGACACCCGTCTTTGAATTTCAGACCCACCCTCATCCAGAAGGCTCTCATTTGGAGATCCTTAACTAATTCCATCTGCAAAGGGCCTTTTCCCGAATCAGGTTGCATTCTGAAGTTCCAGTTGGATGTGAATTTGGGGGTGGGTGGAAAGCAGCATTGAACCCATGGCCGAGAAGACAGACTGCCCGACGTGCTTCAGAGCCTGCCACTCTGTCTTTCCCTGGTTCTTTTCAATTGCCACATGCCCCTTGGCAGCACCAGGCCATGTTCCCTGTGGTGGAAAAGCAAAGTTACAAACGGGAATCTGGACCTTCGCCACGTGGAGAATAAACTCCTCTCCGCCGGAGGAGTCTAGACCTCACTCTCAAATCCACTCTTCTAATTACTGAGCACAGCCTGGGTGTATGCCGTTATAGCTTCATTTCAGGGAGCGAAGTGTTTTCGTATCTATTTGATATCTGAGGATATGAGAAACCCTCAAAGGCACTGTCCAGATACCTGGCTTGCCCTGCATGATCGTTGGCTCTTTCCTTCCTACTGGGCATAATAAATCTGCAGGATCGAGTGGATTCCTCAGGAGCAAGCTGACTGTTCCCAGCCTTCTCATTAGCAGAGGAGACCCTAAAACACGACCAAGTTTGCACTGACTGCAAGTTTGGAGCCAATTCAGAGAACTCTGGAAACTCATTTTCCCACAGTCTGTCTGAAATTCATTTCCCCTGTTGAATGTCTCCAAAGGAAGGGTTTGTTTTTATTTTCTTCAGCTTGTCATTTTAAATGTATTCTTCTGGAACAGAGAAAAGGAACAATTTTCTTTCTGCTTGGGAAGAAGTAAAGAAATAATGTTTCCTGCTCCATCCCCTGTCCCCCTCCGCAGCTCCCCACAACACATCTGGGTTGCCAGGCAGCCCAGCTCCCGTGAAACATTGGAGAGCGATTTTACTGTTGTGGGAAACATTTAAACATAAAATTGACTCGAGCTCTGCGAAAACAGAAAGGAACCAGAGCCCTTCTGACCCCGAATTCTGCCTTCTTTCTTCCACATTCTTTAGCCCATTTAAGTGTCGTCTGAGTTTCGAGTTCTCCAAATCACAGCTTTGTCTGTTGTGAAAGATTTAGCACATGAATTAGTGGACCTGTGACATGTAGTCCCTTTCTAGCTAAAAATTTGTGGGGAGCAGAGGCAGTATAAGGTGGCAAGTAATGATTTCAGAAAGCACGCTGGGTACTCCAGTGTTCTGGGTACTAAGGTATCTTTAGAGTCCCGTATGCTGGCACTTGTTTGTGGTCGTGTCATTGCTCCAGGGTTCCTGAATATTGCAAACCTGCACCATTTATGTCTTGAAACTCCAAAAGTAATTAACTGAATTAAAATCTTGGATAGAAAGAAAAAAAAAAGCATCCTTATTTCAAGAGCATTTTGATTATTTTGATTGCATCATGCTTGTTGAAAGTCTTTCCTGGAACCTCCTTGCTGTGTCAGCTCCTATTTCCTGTGCTCCTAGAGAAGTGGAGTGTTTTTTTTTTGTGTGTGTTTATTAGTCCTTTCAGTTTCTACTTCCAAAGGTATGTATATATTTTTAGGAAAGGTGGTGGCCTGGAAGTGGGGACATCCAGGAACACAGGAGGAGGACGCAGTGTAGACGGGATTGAGACGGAGGGAGGAGGCAGGCTGTAGGTCTCAGGCTCAGCCTAGGACACTTCCTCCAAGACTGGATCCTCCTGATTCCCCTTCCCCACTTTCCTCCAGGGTGGGATCCAAGCTCTCGATACTCCACCCAGCTACATTAGGTGAACGCACATCCACCAGGAGTTTCTTCCTCCATCACCTTCCTGTTAAGGCACTCAGCTGGAGAAGCCCAGCATCCTCACCCCCGACTTGTGGCTCTCACTCAAATGGAGACACTCCTCAGTACAATGTGCAGGAGACAGAGGCCATCTCTCAAGTTCCTCTAAAATACCAGTGCCCGTTGTCGTGTGCTCTGATATTGCAGGCACTGCGGCCATGCTTTCCCGACGAAGCCTTCTTTCTGTTGAATTTTCCAGAGGGACCTTTAAAAGCAGAATTTGCTAGAACAAAATAAAGGAGTGCACAGCCTTTTCAGCTGTTCTTGCCCAGTGCTGCCAGGATGGGACCTGTCAGTCCCAAGAGCCAGAGTGCTGGCTCCTCATGGGGCTGCTGCTTGGGCTATCCTATTGGGCTTCCAGACAGTCCTGTTTGTGTGGGGTTTGGCAGGTCATGCGTTCCCGATATGCTATGCAATCCTCTCAACAACCCGTTCTACAGAAGAGGAAACCGAAGGCCTGAGAGAAGAAGAATGCATTTGTCAAGCTTATTTTGGTTGCTATTCTAACTGACTTAAACTTAAAAAGGATTTTTTTTCCCCTATAACTCAAACTTTTGGGGGTTTCAGGTACAAATGCATCAGGGCGTGAATGGTGTTCCTGGGACTCAGTCTCCCTCACTTATTGTGCAACTCCCATTCGCCTACATTGTTCTCCTTCCTGCTGGTTCTCTACGTGGTCACCCCGAGGGTTCCCAGCTCGGACCCTGGTCAGAGTTTAGGCATCTTTTTTATAATAGGTGCAATAAATGTCCTCAGATTGAGTTACCTCCACTTGGTGTGGGTCATACACCCACCTGTCATCCATTTATTGTGGCCAGCAGCTTTCAACATACCTATTTGCCAGGCTACCCTTAGAGCCAGAAGTGGAAGGTTAATCCCATGAAAAACACGCTGTCTAGAAGTGTAAACAGAGTGGTTTGAAAAAGAGAAAATTGTGTGCAGGTGCTGGATGGAGAAGGATTCGTGTCACGTGCAGGAAATAGCAGATGCCCACACCTATGGCATAGAGGAAGGCTGTAAGTTCAAAGATGGACAACTGAGTCCAAATCCTGCACGTACAGTTTTCTAGCTGTGCCACCAGGGTGGGTTCCCTAATCTTTCTGTGCCTCAGTTTATACATAGAGATGATAACAGTAACACCAGCTCAGGGTTATTGTGAGACTTTAGTAAGATAATTTTAACATATTTGCACATATTAAGCACTTAATGTTAATTCTATTTTCATTGCATTATTTTTATTATTACATGTATTTTTCTAGACATTACACAGAGTCTATTGCAACTATGCTTGATTGAGTGCTGTGGATTGCAGCTGAAAGCATTCTAATTGATGAACTGCCATCTCTGTAGCAGCATCTACCTTCTTTGGGAGGAGGGATGCCATTGCTTTCATTGAGGTAAACCAGGTCTTTCAACAGGGAAAGAGTTTTACCCTCACTTCCCCAGAGATATCTGCAATGTCTGGGGACATTTTTGGTTGTCAAAATTGGGGAGGGAGGTGCTACTGGCGTCTAGTAAACAGAGATTAGAGATAGTGCTAGATATCCCACAATGTGCAAGACAGCCTCCCTAACCCCACAAAGAATATTCTAATCCCAAATGCCAGTCAACGTGCGGCGATGGAGAAACCCTGAGATGAATAAATGTGAATAAATGGTTGATCGCCGTGTGGCTAGGTAGATGACCACAGTCACAGGTTATAACCAGTTGCTTATCAGGCTGAAAAGCCACCGTGCTTCTCCATGGATCACGAATGTGCCCGGGAACATGGGTTGCTAAGAGCTGTCTGTTGGGAACCCGACAGCCTTGCCTGACAATGCAAGGAGCTCTGTCTCTTTGAAATGCTCCTCCCAGATGTTGGCTCAGGTCGTGTGTCGACCAGCCATGGAAATCAAGGCCAATTTTCATGTTCACCAAGGAGCAAGGACCTAATCTAGTTAGCCTATACTTTGTAATAAGTATAACTTAATATCCCTTCTGTTAGAAAACTACAAGAACAGGGCTTTGATAACATCAGAGAGGGGTATTCAAAGATGGGGCTCCCCTTGGATAACACACTGGCAGAAAGAATGTCACACCTTAATTACGATGCATTTCATCAGTTCCTAATACCATATCCCAAAACAGGGTGCCCAGGCATGGGACTGGCTCTTAAAAATGATGGCTCACCTCTCTGTATCTCAGATGGGAGAGCTAAAGGGTGCAGCGGACAGACACAATTATGCCATCCTGAGATGCACAGTGGGGAGAGGAGGACCAGGCATGGCTGCACATCACGGTGGATGGGGGAAAGCACCATTTTCACCTCGCTGGGCTGGTGGCTGCAGGGTGCTGGGGACAGCTCGACCTCCTTCTCAGTAGCCCAGTGAGCTACAAAGTCTCCAGAGAGTTCAAGAGACTTTCACCCATGACATTCCTAGTAAGCCTGCAGTGGGCATTTAACCACCCATCAGCCTACCTTATTTTGATGTAACTGATTTTTCACCCCACTATGCTTCATATAACACAGTGGTTCTTGCCAAGCTTCCAGCCACAGGGCAAGCATGTTCTATTGATGTCCCTGTGGCATTGGATACCATAGCACAAATGATGGATGGGAGGGTGAAACCCTTGTTCTAGCAAATTAAATGCAGACCAGGCCTGAATAATCCCTGAACAGACAAAACCAGTTAGGCCTCTTAAGTGACCTTAACCTTGCTTGATTTGCAAGCATAACGAGAACTTAACTGGAACCATTTCTTGTAAATGCATATATTAAAGAAAAAGTAGCACTTAAGCTCAATCAATCAGAAGCAGCCAACAAACTTATAATTATACAGGCATACCTTGTTTGGTTGTGCTTCAGTTTATTGCATTTCACAGATACTGTGTTGTTTAAAAGCTGAAGTTCTGTGGTAACCCTGCAATGAGCAAGTCTGTCAGCACATTTTTCCAACAACACATGCTCACTTCCTGTCTCCGTGTCACATTTTGACAATTCTTGGAATATTTCAAGGATTATTATTATTATATGTGTTATGGAGATCTGTGATCCATGATCTCTGATGTTACTATTGTATTGTTTTGGGGCAGCATGAACTGTGCCCATATAAGATGGCAAACTTAATAAATGTTGTGTGTGTTTTGGCTGCTCCACCCACTGGCCATTGTCCCATCCCTCTCCCTCTCCTTAGACCTCCCTATTCCCTAAGACATAACAATATTGAAATTAGGCTAATAAATAACCCTACAAGGGCCTCTAAGTGTTTCAGTGAAAGGAAGGGTCCCACATCTTTCACTTTTGGTCGAAAGCTAGAAATGATGAAGCTTCGTGAGGAAGACACGTGGAAAGTGGGGAGGCCAAAGGCTAGGCCTCCTATGTCAGTTACCCAAGTTGCGAATACAAAGGAAAGTTCTTGAAGGAAACGAAAAGTGCGACTCCAGTGAACACACAAATGATAAGAAAGCAAAACAGCCCTCTGGCTGATATGGAGAAAGTTTTAGGGGTCTGGATGGAAAATCAAACCGGCCATAACATTTCTTTAAGCCAAAGCCTAATCCAGAGTGTGGCTCTAGTTCTGTGAAAATAATTCTGTGAAAGCTGAGAGAGGTGAGGAAGCTGCAGAAGAAAAGTCTGAAGCTTACAGAGGTTGGTTCATGAGGCTGATGGAAAGAAGCCGTCTCCGTAACATAAAAGCGGAAGGTGAGGAATCAAGTGTTGATGAAGAAGCTGTAGCAAATGATCCAGAAGATCTAGCTAAGATCATTGATGAAGGTGGCTGCACTAAACAACAGATCTTCAGTGTGGGTGAAATAGCTTCCTCTTGGATAAAGATCCCATCTAGGACTTTTTTTTTTTTTTTTGGACAGAGTCCCACTGTGTTGCCCAAGCTGGAGTGCACTGCTACGATCTCAGTTCACCGCAGCCTCTGCCTCCCAGGTTCAAGCGATTCTCCTGCTTCTGCCTCCTGAGTAGCTGGAATTACATGGGGTCTGGCCACCATGCCTGGCTAATTTTTTTGTATTTTTATTAGAGATGGGGTTTCACCATGTTGGCCAGGCTGGTTTTGAACTCCTGACCACAAGTGGTTTTCCCACCTTGGCCTCCCAAAGTGCTAGGACCATCTAGGACTTTAGTAGCTAGATGGGAGAAGACAATGCCTGGCTTTAAATCTTCAAAGGGCAGGCTAACTCTCTCCTTAGAAGCTAATGCAGCTGGTGACTTTCGGTTACTTATCTATTAACCCCTAAATCCCAGGACCCTTAAGAACTATACTAAATCTGCTCTGCCTGTGTCTATAAATGGAACAACAAAGCCCGTAACAGCACATTTGTTTATAAGATGGCTTACTGAATATTTTAGGCCCACTGTTGAGACCTAGCACTCAGAAAAAAAGATTCTTTTCAAAATATGACTGCTCACTGACAGTGAACTTAATCACCTGAGAGCTCTGATGGATATGTGCAAGGAGATGAATAATGTTTACATGCCTACTAACACAACATCCAATGCTAACACAACATCCAATGCTAACACAGCATCCATTGCTAACACAACATCCATTCTACAGCCCATGGATCAAGGAGTCATTTTGACTTTTGAGTCTTATTATTTAAGAAAGACATATTGCACTTCTGTAGCTGCCATAGATAGTAATTCCCCTGAGGAATCTAAGCTAGGTAAATGGAAAATCTTCTGGAAAGGATTCACCATTCTAGATGCCATTAAGAACATTTGTGATTCACGGGAGGAAGTCAAATATCAACATGAACAGGATTTTAGAAGAAGTTTGTCCCAGCCTCCTTGGATGGCTTTGAAGGGATCAAGAATTCAGTAGAGGAAGTATCTCCAGATGTGGTAGAAATACCAAAAGAATTAGATATCAGAAGTGGAGCCTGAAGATGTGACTGAATTGCTGCAGTCTCATGATAAAATTTGAACAAATGAAGAATGGCTTCTTGCAGATGAGCAAAGGAAGCGTTTTCTGGATGGAATCTACTCCTGGTGAAGATGCTGTGAGTATTGTCAAAATGACAGTAAAAGATTTGTAATAGTACATAAACTTAGTTAAAACAGCAGGAGGTTTTGAGAGGGTTAATTCCAGTTATGAAAGAAGTTCTACTCTGAGTAAAATGCTATCAAACAGCATCGCATGCTACAGAGAAGTCATTCATGAAAGGAAGAGTCAATGGATGCAACAAGCCTCATTGTCGTCTTATTTTAAGAAACTGCCACAGCCGCTCCAACCTTCAGCAACCACCACCCTGATCAGTCAGCAGCCACCAATACTGAGGCAAGCAAGACCCTCCACCAGCCAAAAAAAAAAAAAAAAAAAAAATTGTGACTTGTTAAAACTCAGTTGATCATTAGCATTTTTAGCAATAAAATATGTTTAAATTAAGATATGGACATTATCTTTTACACACCATGCTGTTGCACACTTAATAGCCTACAGTAAGGATAAACGTAACTTTTATATACACTGGGAAACAAACAAAAAAAATGTATGACTCACTTTATTGTGATATTCACTTTATTGCACCGGTCTAGAACCAAATTTGCAGTATCACTGAGGTGTGTGTGTATAATTAGGGACTTTCCAGTGGAACAGAACAAATAAGACGACTGTATAACTCACCAATCCAATATTTGCTTTGCTTTACTTCTGTGTCTCTCCTGTGAGAGCTTCCCCCTTCTGCTCCCTCCATGAGCTCTGAACTGCTTCTGGCTTGATGCTGCCCAATTCATGAATTATTTGCTTAAATAAACTGTGAAAAAAAAAATTATCATGCCTCAGTTTACCTTTTAACACCCTTGACTTGGGAACTGGGCAAAATTTGGGAAACTGTCATCAGGATTTTCTTCTTGCAAAAAATTAGATCAAGTTTTCCCGAACTGGAGGTAAAATGAAAAAGAGTGCCAGATGGGACTTGGAAAAACTTAAGTGTTGATCCCTAAGAGGATCCTCAGGCTTTGAGGACCTGAGAAACCCCTGGGAAATTTGGAAAATCAGAAAGGAAGGCAATGGATTTTATTTTTCTCTGTCTTTGGATAAAACACAGGGAGCAAGCAAGGAGATCTCAGAGTCCTCCTGTGCCCAGCCTGGAAGGACAGTGGTGGGAATGGCTGTGAGATGCCTAGGCAAAAGGGCCATAGCCCCACACAATCCCCCATGTTTCCTGTGCAGTATAAAAGACAGAGATGGAACTGAGAGAAAATTCTGGCTTTGTTATCAGAAAAAGGAGGCGTCAGTGGGCTGCCTTGAAGGAGCTCCACTGATTTGGGAATATTCCTTTAGGATGTATGTTCCTGGATAGCAACACGGGCAGCAAGCCGATGCCACTATGACTCCATCCACAAGAGCTGGATGCTGCCACTCGCCTGCATCCTGCAAAGAACGTGGCTGCTCTCCTACGGTGGGAGATCATCAGCTAGAATGAACTAAAATGCCTTCAACTGCAGCTAACAATGCTCAACCAACAGTAGCTCAAACTAGTGGTTCTCAAAGTTGAGTGAGCACCAGAATCACCTGTTGAAACAAACACTGCTGGCCCTCACTCTTAGAGTTTCTGAGTCAGTATATGTGGAGACCCAGATAATTTTTTCTTTTGTTCTTTCTTTCCTTTTTTTTTTTTTGAGATGGAGTTTCTCTCTTGTCGCTTAGGCTGGAGTGCATTGGTGCAACCTCAGGTCACTGCAACCTCTGCCTCCCGGGTTCAAGCGATTTTCCTGCCTCAGTCTCCCAAGTGGCCAGGATTACAGGTGCCTGCCACCACAGTGGCTAATTTTTGTATTTTTAGTAGAGATGGGGTTTCACCATGTTGTCCAGACTGGTCTTGAACTCCTGACCTCAAGTGATCCGCCTGCCTCGGCCTCTCAAAGTGCCGGGATTACAGGTGCAAGCCACCGCACCTGGCCTGGATGATTTATATTTCCTTTTTGTGTGTGTTTTTTTTTTTGGAGATGAAGTCTCCCTCTGTCATTCAGGCTCACGTACAGTGGCGTGATCTCAGCTCACTGCAACCTCTGCCTGCAGCATTTAACCAATTCTTCTGCGTCAGCCTCCTGAGTAGCTGGGACTACGGGCACATGCCACCAGGCCCGGCTAATTTTTAGGCTGGTCTCTCAAACTCCTGAGCTCAGGCGATCTGCCTGCCTTGGCCTCCCAAAGTGCTGGGATTGCAGGTGTGAGCCACTGCGCCTGGCCCATATAATTTAGATTTTCTAACAAGTTCCTAGGTATTATGGGTTGAATTGTGTCTCTCAAAATTCATGTATTGAAGTTCTAACCTATAGACCCTCTGAATGTGACTTTGTTTAGTCATTGCAGATGTCATTAGTTAAGAGGAGATCAAAATGACTTTTAGAAGATGAAGGCAGGATTGGGAATGTCAGAGGTTAACAGCAAACTACCAGAAGTCCTAAGAAGGAACCAACTTTGCCAATACCTTTATCTTGGACCCCTGCCATCCAGAGCTGTTAGACAATACATGCCCATTGTTTAAACCACCCAGTGAGTGGTACTCTGTGATGGCAGCCCTAAGAAACTAATGCACCAGGTGCTGCTGCTGTTGCCAGTTAAGTGACACAACATTAAGAACCACTGGCTTTTCAATTAGGAAAAGAGGAAGTCAAATTGTCCCTGTTTGCAGATAACAT
>NW_016804704.1:1423256-1455045 GCF_001698545.2 Rhinopithecus bieti
AAAAAAAAAAAAAAAAAAACCACTGGCTTATAAATATAAGGACATTAATTGCTTACTGAACAAGGAGGCTGGGCATGAGTTCAGCAGCTCCATGCTGTCATGAACTCAGGATCTTCCCATCATGCTCCACTGCCTTCCTCAGTACTTACCCATGATGCTTCAGGGCCCACAAGATGGCCACCACCACCACCAAGATAAACTCACCAATTTTGAGTGGTCCATGCAGGAAGGAAGGGGGCAAATATGGAAAATAAAGAGCTGTGTACTTGTATGTCTCTGCCTTTTCAGGGAGGAAAATCTTGCCCACAAGCCTGGCAGCAGACTTTCTATTACATTACATTGGCTAGAACTGGTTATGTGAGCATATTTATACCATCTTCAGCAGAAGGGAAGGGAGGTTATGCCATCGTAAGTTATATCTTTTCTTAAGTGTTTGATCTTATTTATTTGTTTCCCTTAGAAAATCTTTTTTCTGACTAGACTCGGAGTAGAAACTCTCAGAGAGGACAGCCCCCATTTCTTGGCAATCTGTTTCTGATATTTTTCTTTGACCCTGTTTTATTCTCTTGGTCAGAAGCTTAGTGTACTCTGTGATCTCTTTGTGCTTTTCTTAGTACATTGTCTCTTCGGAGCAATACATTGACATCGTGTTCTGGGAAACGTGGAGTAATAAAACACTGAATCTTGGGATTTTTGGTCCTCGGTTTCTTATCTTCTATGTTCAGGGCCTTTCTCAAAAAGTACTGGTGGAAATCGTCTTCTTTGGGGTGACTGAAAGTTTGCAGATTCTGTTAGCTCTTTTAGTCCTCAGGTGACAAGGCACAGTAATACCAGTCCAAAATATTTCCTTCTTAAAACCCCTACCGTGGTTTGAGTGTTTGTCTTCTCCAAACCTCATGTTGATATTTGAACCCCAATGTTGGGGTTGGGGCCTAATGGGGGGTGTTTGGGTCATGGGGGTAGACTCATCATGAATAGATGAATGGTCAGGGTGGGGTGGGAGTGAGTGCTTGCTCTCTTAGTTACCATGAGAGCTGGTTGTTTAAAAGAGCCTGGCACCTCCTCCATACTTCATTCTCTCATGCTTCCTCTCCTGCCATGTGATCTCTGCACACACTGGCTCCTCTTCACCTTGCACATGCGTGGAAGCAGCCTGAGGTCCTCACCCGATTCAGATGCCCAATCCTGAACTTTCCAGCCATCAGGATTGTGAGCCAAATAAACTTTTTCTTTATAAACTACCCAGTCTCAGGTATTGTGTTATAGCAACACAAAATGGACTAAGGATACCCACTTTTAAAATTCAGGTAAGGCCAGGCGCGGTGGCTCAAGCCTGTAATCCCAGCATTTTGGGAGGCCGAGACAGGCAGATCACAAGGTCAGGAGATCGAGACCAACCTAGCTAACACAGTGAAACCCCGTCTCTACTAAAAAATACAAAAAAAACTAGCCAGGCGAGGTGGCAGGCACCTGTAGTCCCAGCTACTCGGGAGGCTGAGGCAGGAGAATGTCGTAAACCCGGGAGGCAGAGCTTGCAGTGAGCTGAGATGCGGCCACTGCACTCCAGCCTGGGTGACAGAGTGAGACTCCGTCTAAAAAAAAAAAATTGCAGGTAAAATTCTCATAACATAAATTAACCATTTTAAAGTGAAAAATACGGTGGCATTTAGTACATTCACAATTCTGTACGATCATCATTTTTATCTAGTCCCAAAGCGTTTTTGTCATCCCATAAGGAAATCTCATACCCTAAGTAGTTACTCATCCCTCCTGTCTCCCCAAAGCCTCTGGAAGCCACCAATCTGCTTTCTGTCTCTGGGTTTCCTATTTTGCATTTCTCTCCACTTCATTTTTTTTCCAGTAATCAAGTTGAGAACACTCAGATTTGGCTCTATGCAAGCCAATGCAAGCCTGAGCAGACTTTCTCTTTTTTTCCCCCCAGTTCTCCTGGGTCTGCTGTAATAGGAGTGCCCCTCATTCAGTAGCAGGTGGGCAAGGTCAAGATACCCTGCTTTATGGAGAAGACTTATTAGTTGTTATCATAGACTGAGACCCTAGGACCTTTTCACATTTCACCCAGAGTGTCAATAGCAACTTCTGTGACCATGTGCTTCTCCTAAGTATATGGTCCAAAGCAGAGGTACAAAGTTGTCATTCATCCACTTCAATGAGTTTCTGACAGTCAATGGCTAGGAAGGAGCTGCCCATCTTTACCTTGAAGCATCTATTTGCCTCCACAACACCATGAAAAAAATAATGTAGGGGCCGGGCGCGGTGGCTCAAGCCTGTAATCCTAGCACTTTGGGAGGCCGAGACGGGCGGATCATAGGTCAGGAGATCGAGACCATCCTGGCTAATACGGTGAAACCCTCTCTCTACTTAAAAATACAAAAAACTAGCCGGGCGACGAGGCGGGCGCCTGTAGTCCCAGCTACTCGGGAGGCTGAGGCAGGAGAATGGCATAAACCCGGGAGGCGGAGCTTGCAGTGAGCTGAGATCCGGCCACTGCACTCCAGCCTGGGTGGCAGAGCAAGACTCCGTCTCAAAAAAAAATAATAATAATAATAATGTAAGTTATTTCTTATGCATCTTTTAAGCCTAGGTACATGCTGCCCAGACAACACTAGGGTCCACTTAGCCAGAAAGCAGAGGGATGTCTCTTGAATACAGGATATTGCCAACTCCTTGAGGCTCAGTTTTATCAGCTGTTGAAATAATGGCTGAAAAGAAAATTAGTTCAATTATGGAGGTATGGGGGCACAAACTCTGAGTTTGTAGAATGAGATCTGTGCGTGTTAGACTTATTATCCAAGAAAAAGAAATTGCCTAGTGTTTGACAGTGTTTTCAGTAGAGATACTATCTGGAGCTATTTCATTCAATACTTTATATCTTAGGAACTTTCAGAAAATTTGTGAAGAAGAACCTTTCTTTTCTCAGCAGGATGAAGCAATGATTCAGCTGCCAGTTTTCAGCACACCCCACACAAGTCCATCTGGAGACCCAGAGGCCCTCTCTCCTAAGCAGTATTTTTATCTTTACTCTCTGTAGCTGACTGTAGTGGGGAAGGGGTCAAAGGGAGGGCACGATTGGATTTGACAGCATCCCCTATGGTAAGGGAAAGGCAGGCAGCAGGCGCATGAGCAGCAGATGATGCAGCAGCTGAATGAGTGATTCTGTTGGTGATCCCAGCAGTCTGGGAGCCTCCTTAGAGAACGGTCATATGGGATTGCACCCTTGAGGGACCATTTCCCATCCAGCCTCCTGGAGGGAAGGTCTGGCTGCTTCATAGGGTATGTCATACCATGTATTGCAAAACAACATGAGAGCTTTTACTTTTCTCTTTCTGTTTGGAGGTATCATTTGAAGGGAGGAAATGTCTATTTATAGCTCTTTCTGATGTCCTTATGAATAACCACAATTCGAAAGAATTTTCTCAAAGGATATTCCTCCCATTCTCCTGTCTGGGGCTATCCATGTTGGGGTCAGGTGCTAACTCCAACTCAGAGGTCACAACTAGTGGCTTCTGGCTATATCAGTCTCACAATTGTGTTTTATTTTGTCTCTGCAAGGCTTTAAACATAAGATGAATTAGTTGCTCTTTTAGGTGTAGTTCTCAATTGCAAACAACAGAATCCACTCTAGCTGGGTTAGACAGAAAATGGATGTAGAAAAGAATGGTAGGTAGCTCACAAAATCTTCATGAGAAACAGAATCAAGGTTAGGACCCACCAAATCCCTCTGTGGGGACATCTCCAGGAAAGGGCCTGCTGCCATGGCCCCTGAATGAGACCTTGCAGCTGTCACTACCAACACTAAATACTGGGACCACATCTCTGCTGCCCTCCAAAATCATCCCCTCTTGCCAAGGAATATACCTTTTTATTCTCTTCTAAATCAGTGTATCACATGGCCAGATCTGATTGCTTGAGACCTGGTCACGTGCATCTTGCTAGTGGCAAAGGAGTCTGGGAAAGTGAGTTTCTGGCTTCTGTTTTGTGAAGATGATAATGGGGACCATTCTCCTGATACGATGGTGGGTATACAAAAAGCAAGAACAGCCAGGTGCGTTGGCTCACACCTGTAATCCCAGCACTTTGGGAGGCTGAGGTAGGCAGAAAACTTGAGATCAACAGTTCAAGACCAGCCTGGCCAACATAGTGAAACCCCATCTCTACCAAAAATACAAAAATTATTCAGGCGTGGTGACACACGCCTGTAGTCCCAGCTACTTGGGAGGCTGAGCAGGAAAATCATTTGAATCTGGGAGGCAAAGGTTGCAGTGACCTGAGATCGCGCCACCGCACTCCAGTCTGGGTGACAAGAGTGAAACTCCATCTCAAAACAAAACAAACAAGCAAACAAACAATAAAAACAAAAAACAAGACCAATGTCTACCCTAGTTGCTAATACTTTTCTAAAAACCCAAGAGATTTCACAAAGAAAGTCAGGCATTCAGCTCTTCTTGAAAACTGAGGTCTGGCAGTACCAGGTCAGCAGTTCTGCACAGCGATGAGTGCAAGGAGCAAAGCCACAGTCACCCTCATCAGACAGGGCACATGCATCCAGTTCACTGAATACTCTCAGTCCACTTCACTCACACAGTACCCACCTGACCCTCTGTGGACCTATCTTGTGAGCCCAGATTCTGGCTGCTGCCTACCTACTGGCATTTCTTCATTTCCCCTCAAGTCATACATGGCTTGCTGCAAGGTGATGGCTTAGTAAACAGTTGGTTCCACTGCTAAAAGCATAGCTGCTTCCAAACCTGTAGCTTCGGCTGAAATAGCATCCAAAGATATGCTTCCAGCAAAGGGACTTTGGCTCCTCACACATATGGGAGACTCAGTTGCATGCCAAGATACTTCGTGTCCCCTGCAGTCACCTGCAGACAGGTGAGTCGTTGCCAGGTAGCTCATTCTCAATGTCTGTGAAACACCAGACATTGGTGACAGCGGAGGGAATATTTCCAGAAACTGGTGTTGGAGGCTCAACCTGAACAGCCTATGTTCCTGCTCTTGCCTTCTCTGTGATTTAAATGGCACCAGGCACTTTGGCAGACCGAGGCGGGCAGATCACTTGAGATCAGGAGTTCAAGACCAGCTGGCCAACATGGTGAAAACCCATCTCTACTAAAAATACAAAAAAAAGAAAAAACATTAGCCAGGCATGGTGGCGGGCGCCTGTAATCCCAGCTACTCAGGAGGCTGAGGCAGGAGAATCGCTTGAACCCGAGAGGCGGAGGTTGCAGTGAGCCGGGATCGCACCACTGTACTCAGCCTGGGTGACAGAGCAAGACTCCATCTCAAATTAATTAATTAATTAAAATTAAAAAATTAAACAATGGCACTAAGCAGGGCTCACCCTGGCTCAGCTCTGCGATCTCAGGCAGTTCTGAGGAGTCATGCCTCCTATGCTTCAATCTTTTCTTCTGTGAAAAAGGAATGCGGCTTCAAGATCCTGAAACCACAGTCCCTTCCCTGTCTGTTCAGCCCCATCATCACTCACCCTCTCCCCTCCAGAAGTAAGAACTACTATTGGTTTCTGATTGATTTCTCCTTCATATGGCTTCTGTTCTTGCCAAAAATGTTTAACTCGAGTCGAATAAGACAGATCCAGAGTGTGGGTTATTCTCCAGGACATATGCACATGCAGTTTGGAGATGCTGGTAAACCTGGGGCCATGGGCCCCGCCCTGACTGTTCATTAGAACCATCTGGAGAGAGATTGTGAAATCCCAGTAATTTCCAGGCAGACCCCGAGACACTGATTTAATTGGATTAGGGTGAGGTTCAGGCATTGGCATTTTTGTTCACTTTTAGGTATAAAACTGTTAAAAAATTACAAGAATTTTAATTTGGTCTGGCCTAGACTTTTCGTAATGTCAATTTTGTTTTGTTTTGTTTTTTAAAAAAATGGTGAGGGACAGAAACGAAAGAAGAATGGTGACAAGTGTAATTCAGGATCCTGGATTCAAACACTGGGGGAAAATCATGCTGCAACAGGTATTTTTTGAAGAATTTGGGATTTTAAAAATTAAAGTGAAATTCACATGACATAAAATTCACCATTTTAAAGTGATCACTTCAGTGGCACTTAGTGTATTCACAATGTTGTGCCACTATTGTCTCTATTAATAGTTTCAGAACATTTTCATCACTCCAAAAAGAAACTCCATTCCTATTAAACAACTACTCCCCACCTGTTTCTACCCCCAGTTCCTGGCAATTGGAGAAATTTGACTATAAACTGTATATTAAGTGGTATTTTGAATCAATAAAACTGCCTTGAGTACGATTAGGTCATTGCCGTCATAGGAGAAGTTTGTTGTTCTTCTCAGGAGATGCATGTAGAGTGTTTAGGAGTGAAGTGTCATGGTGTCTGCGTGTTACTTTCAAACGGCTCATTAAAAAAATGGATATACATTATATGTGTGTGTGTGTGTAGAGAGAGAGAGAGAGAGACAAAAGGAAAACATTGAATCATATGTTCTCACAAGTGGGAGCATGCAAAGGCATAAAAATGATAAAATGGACATTGGGGACTTGGAGGGGGAAGGCTGGGAGGTAGGTGAGGGACAAAAGACTGCATATTGCGTACAGGGTACGCTGCTCAGGTCACAGGTGCACTGAAATCTCAGAAATCACCACTGAAGAACTTATCCATGAAACCAAAAACCACCTGTACCCCAAAAGCTACAGAAACAAAAATTAATAAACAAATTTTAAGGCATACATTTAAACATTTTTTAAGTTTTCAAATTTAGCTGGACACATTTATGATACTATTCTTCTAATTTTTCTATAGTGTTATAATATTTTTTGAAAAATTGAGAGCAGCAATGGCTGAACCTTGCCCTAATCCAGTGAAATCAGAATCTCTGGGATCCACCTGGATATTATTTGTATTTTTTTTTTTTTTTTTTTTTTTTTTTGAGACAGAGCCTCGCTCTGTCGCCCGGGCTGGAGTGCAGTGGCCGGATCTCAGCTCACTGCAAGCTCCGCCTCCCGGGTTTACACCATTCTCCTGCCTCAGCCTCCCGAGTAGCTGGGACTATAGGCGTCCGCCACCTCGCCCGGCTAGTTTTTTGTAGTTTTTAGTAGAAACGGGGTTTCACCATGTTAGCCAGGATGGTCTCGATCTCCTGACCTCGTGATCCGCCCGTCTCGGCCTCCCAAAGTGCTGGGATTACAGGCTTGAGCCACCGCGCCCGGCCTATTTGTATTTTAAAGTCTCTCTCAATAGCTCTGATGAACAGACAAGGCTAAAACCCACAGCCTGAGACCAGCCTCCATCTACAGCCTTGCTTTTCACCCCTCTTCCCACACCGCTAGTCCTAAAGGCTCGCTGTCTCCCTGCTTTTTCACCCTTCCCAACACCGTAGTCCTAAAGGCTCGATGTCTCCTGCTTGTCACCCTCTTCCCACACGCTTCAGTCTAAAAGGCTATCTGTTCTTCCTGCTTTTCACCCTCTTCCCACCGCTAGTCCTAAAAGGCTCGCTGTTCCTGCGTTTCACCCCTCTTTCCCACACCGCTAGTCCTAAAGGCTCGCTGTCTCCTGCTTTTCACCCCTCTTCCCACACCGCTAGTCCTAAAGGCTCGCTGTCTCCTGCTTTTCACCCCTCTTCCCACACCGCTAGTCCTAAAGGCTCGCTGTCTCCTGCTGCAATACACAGAGTTTATTCCTACCTGGGGGCCTTTGCATTGCTGTTCCAGCTGCTCGGAATGCTCGGTCCTCTCTCTGCACAAAGTGGGCTTCTTCCTGCCGTTCAGGACTTGCCTCATGCTGGTTCTCATCCCTCTTCCCCTTTCTGCAACCAGGTATGAACTCACCTTTTTATGTTAAGCTGGAATCTCACTCTTTCACCCAGGCTGGAGTGCGGTGGTACCAGTCATAGCACACTGCAGCCTCAAACTCCTGGGCTCAAGTGATTCTCCTCCCCCAGCCTCGTAGGTACCTGAAACTACAGGCATGCACCACCACACCCAGCTAATTAAATTTTTTTGTAGAGAGAGGGCTTTGCTGTGTTGCCCAGACTGTTTTGAACTCTTGGGCTCAAGCGATCCTCCCGCCTCAGCCTCCCAAAGTGCTGGGATTGCTGGAGGGAGCCACCACGCCCAGCCTGATCTCACCTTCTTCAAGTTCTCTGTAGCGTTCTCTTTGGACCAACCTTTTGTCGTTTACTATCTTTGCACCATGGATTTGTGAATGTGGAAATACCCCCTCTGTGCTTCATTTCCAGCCATAGCTGTGCCTTTTCATTCCCCACAGCATCTCAAGGTGCTTCTCTCCAGGTGGAAGGCTCCAGATGAGTGGGCAGCAAAGGTCTGCCTCCAGAGGGACGCTGTGACCACATGGGGAACTTTTTGTAAAGATGCCCTTGATGTTTGCAGGCAGGGAGGGAGCAGACTGGTAGTGAATTAAGCGCATTTTCAGATTCTCTTCTCATTGGCCTGTTGATGACAGTCACACGGGGAAATACTTGGGAAGGGATGTGTGTACCAAATGCGGGCAGAACCTTAAACTCTGGTTTTCAAGTCTGGGCCACATTCAGGCAACTGACTCCAAGAAGAAACAAACTCCAGTCTTCTTTGGCTAAAGATTGTGGCAATAAATATCTTTCCTGTTTGTTTTGAGCAAAGACTCAGCAAGTCTTGCTTGGTCCCACGTCCTTGGTGCGGGCGGTATTTGATGAGGTTTCTCTCTCTGTTCCCTCTCTGATTGCACTTGAATGCTGTTTCTGCGATTAACTCTGTGAGGAACAACCATTAGGAAGTGGACTTAAGTCAAGACCAAAGAACTCATTAAGAAATTATATTTTTCAATCTGACAGAGATAGGCAAGACTAAAAGGAAGGTGTTTGAACCTTGTACAGAAGTTTAAAGGCAAATATATCAGGCTCTCCCTCCACTGGGGTTAATTGAAGCCACTAAGAGCATTACTCAAAAAAAGAATTAAGAGTTACCTGTATCTGGAAAAGCCTCATACAAAATTCTGAAATTAATTCTTGAACTGTCTCCCAAAAAAGCAGAGAACAGCCCTGTTGCTATGGAAATTGTCGACTTTTTTTCTTTTGCATAGAAAAAGTTAAAATGTTACATTAAAAAAAAACAAAACTACAACTCTTTCCCCTCCAGATTGCTATCATTTGGCCATCTAATTTAAACAGTCCAGCCGCATGCACATTTGAACTGAATTGAACAAAGCAACATTAAAAGAGAGGGTGCTATTTAGAAGATTCCGGTGGCCTCTTTTCCAGTTGCCTCTCCTGTGGTTGTGTACTCTTAGCTCCTGCTGCTCTTTTTGTCTTTTTGCGAGGCACTTTCAAAGCCCTCGGTAAACATTAGGCAGAGCCGGCCCCGTGTGAGATGGGTCAGGAGTTGTCACTATTGGAGGTGCTATGCCTTGGTCCTGGGGTACCCACGTGTCCAGCGAAGAACCCGGGAGCCCTGGGAAACTGCCTGTCCGCTGTGGGAGATGAGCTCCTTCCTCTTCAGCTCCGCGGACCATCCGCAGTCTCTCTGCTGAGCACCCAGGTGGCTGCTGCTGGAGACACTTTCCAGGCTTGTTCATGAAGGGTTCACTCTGAGTGCCTGGTGTTTACAGACCTCCAGGGAGCATCTCTCTCAGTGCCCTGGCACTTGCTGAAAAGTCTGCGTGGAATAAGAATGAACTCTCCATAATAGAGTAAATGGTGATTTAAAAGCCCCCCACCCCGCAACCCTGGGGACTTCACACAGCTTCTAGAATGCTCTATCTTCAGACAGGCAGCCAAGCCCTGTTTGTAGAACATGAAAGCAGAGGCCACAAAACACCAGAGAACCACAATAATTGAGTCATAATGAATGTGAGATAATTAATCTCTGTCGTCTACAAAGCCTCTGACAACTTTATAATGCGGCATTTTCCTTTATGCCCTTTTCTCCACTTATGCTATGAAAAGAAAAAAGCAAAGGGGGATGGCGTGAGATTTGTCAGTATTTGGACATGTATCTTCAGCCGAAATTATTTGCCTTTTCAGATGCTGTAAGGAGGCCCTGTGTTCAATAGACTGAGTGCCTGATTTTCCCCATGACCAGGTGAAATCAGCAGCGACTTCACAGGAGTCAGATTCGCAGGGCACTTGCAGTGGGGAAGGGCGACCTCCTTCTGAGGTCATTGTTATATGCTGGGCTCGAGTCTCAGAGCTAAGAAGTTCTAGATGCTGGGCCATGAGGGACACAGACAGGTGCACAAGCCTTTTGGTGGAGTGAGCTGCAGACAATTGCTAGGGCTCAGACGGGATGTAGGGTGTCCCTGAGCCTGCAAACGCCAAGCATCTTCCGTAAGAAAGTCTAACTCCTGACTCTGGTGACCACACATTTGCAAATACCACACTTTCCCAGTCATAAGATGCCCATTCTCCCATTTTTCCCAAAGGCATTTAAATTTCTCCATCTCAGTCCTTTAATCAACTATTTAGCAAACACCTATTGACTGGAGTCAATAGTAAGCTTAAAAGAAAGCAGCATGGGTTTGCACTTTAAGTAGATTAGCTTTGCAGACCTCTAAATTCTGAGGCTATCTTTGTCCTTGATTGCTTTTGCATCTCCCATTATAACAGGCATGAGACCCCATGCTTCAGAAGGGCTAGGGTAATTCAGCCACTCCAACCTGCATTCAGTCATTACTGAAGCAGCGATGTAATATGAAATGACCTGATAATGCTATCATACTTTGCCTCTGGGGACTGATTGCACTGCTCTTTCCTAAGAATTGGTTTCATTGCTGCATAGACAGATACAAAATGCATAAATGAATGCAGAGCCTGTGGGATGCAAAAGTCCAAGGAGCTAGACCTAGAGTGACGTAGGGGAAATGTCTCCAAATCCAGTTTTGAGGTCTCGTGGTTGTGGATTGCAGGCAACAGCAATTGGTACATGTGTGCTAAGGAAAAGGGGACTTTTGGGGAGCATATTGGGCAGCGTGTGGAAGGAGTGGAAATAGCTCTCAGGGCAGTGTTGGAAAGCTAGGGCTCAAAAATGGCCGCTTGCTTGCAGCTATTGTGACCAGTGATCGCCCTGTCCCTCCTGTACCTGTGTCCACTTACGTAAGCATCATGCTCCCAGGGAAGAAGCGTGATTGGCTGAGTTTGGCCACATACCACTCTGTGACTGTCCTGTGGCAGGGAGAGAGAGAATATGGCTCTTTCCACCTCTAGTCCTTTAAAATTACTGTCTTATCAAGACTTTATACAACAGGCAAGAGGTAATTCCCTGAAAATAATTTGGTGCCATCAGGAAAGGAAATGAATGCTGAGGTTCTAAAACAAACATTTATGAAAGAAGAGGCTATACCTGTTGCCTCGATTAGTGTATAAGGAATGCATATAGAGGTTTTCTGATCAATATTTAACAACCAGCTCTTCAGGGAGGGGAAAATAGAAACCCTTATACATAGCATTTGCCCATTTCTCAGCTGTAAATACTCCCACTATGATTAATTTCAAATTGCCAACTGGCTCACTGAATTTCTGATTTAACATATGGCCTTCGTAAGCAAGTAAAAGTCAGAGTCGCTGCATTCCTAGTTGTATGATATTATTTCAAGTGCTTTTTTAAAAAAGCATAGTAATATAATTCCTAAAACAAGCCCACCACATTCTCCCATATCTGAAACAACCTGCTGAATGTTAGATTTGGTAAAAGTAAGACAATTTCTTTTTAGTTGTCACTGGTGAAAATTGATGGGAGGCACTGAAGGTTACGTCACTGTTTCAAAATCACGTAAGCTGGTAGTTGGTAGAGCTGGGATTTGACCCCTAATGATCTAGCTACTGAACTGTTATGCAGCTTTTTGCGTCACAAACCACTCTGAAAACCAAATGACTTAGAACAACCACTATTTCTTTACCTTGCAATTCTGTGTCTGTCATTTGTGCTGTGCTCAGCTGGGCAGGTCTTCTGCTGTTGACCAGGCTCACTCATTTGTCTGAGGTCAGCTGCCAGTCAGCTAGGCAGCTCTGCTTGTTGGGGGTAACTGGCTATCATCTGGGATGATGGGGGCCTCAGGGCTGTCTGTGTGTCATAATCTAGCAGGCCAGCCTGGGCTTGTTTACATGGAAGTCCCAGAGCTCCAAGAGAAAGAGTCGAGCCAATGCCCTGGATTGGAACTGGTATAACACTGCTTTTGCCACCTTCTTTCGTCCACAACAAATCACAAGTCCCTCCCATGTTTATGGAATGGGGACACAGATCCCACTTCTTAATAGGAGGAGCTTTAGAGTCAAACTGCTAAGGGACTTTGGGATACAGGGAAGGAAAAATATGCCCTTTTTTATAATCTACCATAAGGGATTACCTGAACATGCAATTATACTCTTTGTTTCTTATATATTAACCAATTCGTGTTAACTTTGCTTAGCACATGGGTTAGAGTCTGGTGGCTTGTAAGAGTGTTTTATTGGGCCTGTGTCATATTTTAAAAATTAAGAAATTTTATTTAGAAACTGTTTTCCTGATTTCTCTTAAAAATCAGAAGGTCTGAAAACTGAGCCCATTTTTCTGCTCCAAGCATTTGGAGACAAGCATGGCTGCTCTGGGGGGTGTGTGCTCTCTACACCATCGTGGCTCCAATCACTCCCTATAGTGCCTCCCAGGCCTGCTCATTTACTGAAATTACTTTCCTGGTCCCCGAGGGCATTTTTGTTTACAGTGTCTACTATAGTATTTCAGTGCCTACGTCTTTGTCTTCATTAAGTTAATTGTGTTAACCTACTCCACTGCTAGAAACAAGTAGACCAGATAACTTCTCATTAGTTCATGCTTTGGGTCTGTTTACAGTTTATTAGGACGACTTCTCCATTTGGACTGAAGCCAGGATGAAACCTCATCCTTGTCTGATGTTATCACGATTCCATTATGGGGGATGTCATGACAGTTTTCCAATATGCAAGGCGTGAAGATGCAATCTCACTGGGCTTGGCTATGACTATGTTACAGTGTCACCCATCAGAGCACAACCTAATCATGCTGTAAATAATCCCATTGTCTCAAAAATAGCAGTGGTTTTTTGACAGGTGTCTCCTTAGCTATGCAGTGATTAAAGTAAATAAAGCTGCTGCTTCCCAGGAAGGTGACTAGACGTTTCCATGTAGAAACTCTTTACCAGGGGAAGAAGTGCATTTGACACACAGAAGCAGAAAGGAGGCAACTTACTAGGAAGGGGAATCACATTTAATATGTAATAGATGCTAGAATTTTCTGGGGAAATGTCCACAATGCCTATGAAGATTTGACGATCCCAGCCCACCTAGAGAGGGATGTGGGGTCCTGAGTTTCACAAGTGAGTTACTAAAAGTAGCACAGTGATGTGAAAAGGAAGGCACTGGGCTTTCTGGAGCAGAGCTACCCAGTTGAACTTTGTGTGGTGGTGTAATAGTCTGAATCAGTGCTGCCTAGTATAAGCAGCCACTTGCTGCAGGTGGTTATTGAGCATTTGAGATGGCTCATTTGATGGAGGAACTAAATTTTTAATTTTATTTAATTTTAATTAATTTAAATTTAAGAGTCACTTGTGGCTACTGGCTATCATATTGGATAGCAGGGAACATTAAGAAGCCTTACCTTGAACTCCTGACTTCTGGGTGTTCAAGTCAAAAATAAATGATAGAATAAGACCCACTCATCTTAGAGTTGGAGTTGCACCAAAGAGAGAGGCTTTGAGATCAGGGACCTTATGTTTCTCACTGTTTTATTTCTAATTCCCTTAGCAGATGAGGGTCACCCGTATGACTGTTGAATGATTAAAGACCAATAAAATGCCCTAGGCTATGGTAAATAATTCTAAAAACATGGTAGGCATGCCACTGGTGAGATACCAAATTTTAGTTATACCTCTTTTATTTACTAATTATGATTTGTATTCATATGTATAAGAAAAAGTATAATTCATTTATCAAATGTATTGATGGCACAGAAGGAACTGAGGCTACATGTTTTAAAAGTGATTTTGGTTGAATTCAATTTACAGAAAAATATATAAATAATGAGATAGTTGCTTCTCAAATATAGCAAATAATTGCAAGATGAATAAAGCAATTACTGAAATTCAAGGAATTCTGCTGTGGATGCTGGCACTCTTTGTGCTCTGATTATTGCGAGTTATTTTTTTCCTTATTTTTCTTTTTTTTAAATTGATGCACATGCCTCAAAATATAAAATCTTGTCCTTCAAAACCTTTGTGCAGCTGTTTAGAGTAAACCTTTTTCTTTTTTTCTTGTTTCATTTGCTATCTCTTGTTTTTATTTGGAAGTAAGCCGACAAGGCATGACATATTCATGATCTGTTAAACAAGATTTTTTATTGAAAACAAAATAGATCAAAGTTTTTTGTTTCTAGCCAGAGAGTAAAAGCCCCATTGAAAGATTGGCATCAGAGATTTGGATTATTTGCTGTTTACTTTTGCTAAAAAATGTAGATGTTTGGCTACTAAGGTGTTAGTCTCTTTTAGAAAAACAACTACAAAAATAAACCAGTTTTACGTTTCTAGACTGCCCTTTTCTATCTTTGAGCATCAGGGGAAGACAAGATAAAATAATAAATGAAAAAAGGGAGAAATATTGTTTTTCCTGTTTGTCCTAAGTTTAAGAGAAAGAAAAGACACAAGCATCTATGGCTAAAATGTGCCTTTGATTTTCCCCAGGCTTCCTTTGCTTTCCGATTTCTAGAAAATTGATCCTCTTCATCCTTTTTAATTTGTGTGAGTCTCCGCCTGCTACCCCCGGCAGGAAAGAGGGCTGCATATTTTGTGAGGTTCATTAATCAACCCATTATTCCTCCTCACACATTCCAATGTGCAGGGCCACTCATTTTTCATGAGACCTATTGTTACTTGGCAGAAAATAAATACACCATCAAAAATGTATTGCGACAGTGCCTAAAATATGAAGGGGAGTAAGCATTGCACTTTGGGTCTGTACAAACAATATTGATTTATGAAAAAGAAATTCCCAGGTGAGTCTTTAAAAATCAAACAAGTTTCCTTCTGATGGGTGGGGTGAGTTTGAGGCTTTGCGCCACAAGTCATTAATTTATTCATTCATTCCTTTAGTCAATACATATTTATTAAGCAGCTACTAAGTGTTAGCTCTCCACCTTGGGCAGTCAAGAGTGAGCAGAACAGACAAAAAAGGGACCCAATGGAGCTTACACTTTATGGGTAAGTGGACAACCATCAGACAACAAAATAAAGTCACTTAAAATTACAGTGATAAGTGCAAAGAACAAAAATTAAATTTTAAGTATTATTTACCAAGTCTTATATCCAGAAATAATTTGAAAAAGAGAAGGAAGTCAAAATGCAGAAGGTCAAGCAATTTCTTCTTTTTTTTTAAATAAAAGATGCAATTATTATTATGATTATTTTTGATACAGGGTTTTTCTCACTCTGTCACCGGCTGGAGTGCAGTGGCACAATCACAGCTCACTGCGTCCTTCCCTTCCCAGGCTCAAGCGATCCTCCCACCTCAGCCTCCCGAGTAGTAGCTGGAACGACAGCCATGCGCCACCACACCCAGCTAATTTTTGTATTTTTTTTAGAGACAGGGTTTTGCCGTGTTGCCCGGGCTGATCTATAGAAAGCCTGGACTCAAGCAATTCTCCCTCGTCGGCCTCCCAAAGTGCTGGGATTACAGGTGTGAGCCACCATGCCTGGTTGCGATTTTTGCAAGTGTGTTAATACTTAAGGCAATGTGGGCTAGGCATGGTGGCTCACACCTGTAATCCCAACACTTTGGGAGGCCGAGGTGGGTGGATCACTTGAGGCTGGGAGTTTAAGGCCAGCCTGGCCAACATGGTGAAACCCTGTCTCTACTAAAAATACAAAAATTAGCCAGGCATGGTGGTGTGCCTGTAATCGCAGCTACTCTCGGGGGGCTGAGGTAGGAGAATCGCTTGAACCTGGGAGGCAGAGGTTTCAGTGAGCTGAGATCGCACCACTGCACTCCAGCCTGGGCAACAGAGTGAGACTCCATCTCAAAAAAAAAACAAAAACAAACTTAAGGCAATGTTTCCAGAATGTGATTTGTGCGTTTCTGGCTGTCCACCGATCCAGATCTTTAAATGATATTAATTATAAATATATCATTTAATAATTAAATGGTCATAATTACATATGTGTCGTTAGGGTGGTCTTTCATTTTTTATCAAGTAGCATGAGTTTTTCATTTATGAAGATACTATGAAGTTTTCTTTTGTAGTAAATGTGTAAGTTTAAAAGGCAAACTGTAAAGAAAACATTATGTAAACTATAGAAATGGTAGTATGTGGATGTAGAAAGATGGGGATACACACCTGGCTCTTCCAGGGAGCTTCTCATACCTGCCTTCTATTCCAAAAGTAGTAACTGAAGAAGGAAATGGCAGACAAGACCTTGTTGGTTATTTAATGACTGCAGTGTGACGGAGTGTCCCTACGACGGTGGTTTGCCTGTCTCTGTTTTCTAGCACTGCGTAGCAGCCACTCCAGAACACAGTGGCTTCAACAAGCAGCTGCTTCACCGGCTCTTGATTCTCTGGGTTGGCCAGGCAGGGCTCAACTGGCAGCCTTGTCTCTGCTCCATGTGGCGTAGGCTGGACTTTCTCATGCAGCTGCAATTTAAGGTGAAGAATTTCAGATGGCCTCACCCTGTCTGGTCTCCCACGGGGGTGGCTGGACTGCTGGGCTTCTCCCTTTGTGGTCTTTCAACCTCTCTAGTTTCTCCCTTCCTGTGTCTCACCAGCTTTGTACCTAGGCTTCTTGACATGGCAGCACAGCGTTCCAGGAGAACAAATGTAGACACTGCCGGGTTCAAAGTCACTGAGCCAGCCCAGAATCAAGGAAAGGGACATTTGACTCTGGATGGGAGCAGTGACAAAGTCATGTTGCAGTCAGACAAGAAGGGTGGGAAAGAGGGCTGCAGCCATCTTTGGTAAAAATCTACCATGGCCCACCTTCTGGAGCTGGGAGCAAACCAGCACATACAGATTGGAAGCGTACAGAAAAAAGTGGATGACTCTGGCTGGTTGTGTGTGTGTTGGGGGGTGAGGCAGCAGCCCTCAGAGGCTGGGGCAGTTTCAGAATAAAAAGGAAGGGAAGAAGAATTGCCTCTTTGGCCATCTATAGAAAGCCAAGAAAGATGATATGTTTTGTACGACAAGCCTCAACACCTCAACACTTACGTTTGATTAAAAAACAATCCCAGTATGGGGAGAGACAGCCGTGACACGTGAAGAAGGACGTGTGGAGACCACAGGTCAGAAGGTGCAGAAGGAGACAAAAGACCTAATGTGAAAAAGATCTAGCGAAGGGGGCCCTTTTGATTTGAAAGGAAGATTTATACTTCTTTCCTTCTGCATGTATTTGCCCATCTAGATTCACAAGGATCTAGACAAGATAACCAAATTGTACTCGTGAGCTCCTTGGGAAGGTATATAAGAAACTCTTAAGCACATTCACACATCGAATAATAACAATAGAAATAACTACCATTTATCAAGTTCTTATTATATGCTTGGCACTGTCTTAATGCTTTGTACCTATTAATTCACAGGAGGTTAATGCATTGAAATTTTCAGAGTTACAGAAAATACTGCTGGTGGCCTACCCAGCATCCACTTCCTTCATCTTAACAGAATCCTAGTGAAGTTCAGGTCCACGGATTTACTCTTTCTCACCTATCCCTGTACTTCAGGAAACGTGAATTTCACCCCCAGCTCCAGAAGTTGATGTGATTGGTTTTCTGATTCCTATTGTTGTGTACAAATTACTCAGAAATATAGAAGCCTAAAATGACCATTTAGTTTTGCCTCTAACTTTTGTGGGGCAAGGCTTGGCTGGGCATTTCTCACTTGGGGTCTCCCATGAGGGAGGATGCAGAGGTGTTCGCCGGGGCTGAAGTTTCCTGAGAGACCCCCTGGGCAGGACCTCCAGGATGGAGCACTCATGTGGCTTGGAGTTGATGCTGACTCTTGGCTCAGTGCTGAGCTGGACTGTCCACCATGTGTGATCCAAGCCCAAAATAGGAGAACCAAAGCAAAGATAGCAGACAGATTCAAGAAGAGGTTTGTGTGCAAACAGATATTCAAAGGTACTGTGGCTTCTGACACATGCTTGAATTCTGGTATCTCACCTGCCCTGGTCCTGATGATGGGTTGTCATGGAGACAGGGGCCTGCAGTCTCCCTGAAGAAGGCAATTGATCCTGTCCCCTGTCACAATTGGCCCAGAGGCATACAGCTGGTGGGGTTGACTTGCCTGTGGGCAGTGGCAGAGTTCAGATACTGCACACTGATTTTCTTCCTCCTCATGTCCACAAAATCAGCCAAATTAAGTGTCAAAGGTAGAAACTTGAGGCCATATAACTAAATGTTTTTAAGTCCTTCGTGATTTCTTCCTTGCCCTTCCCTTTTCTGCTGTGACTACAGAGTGTCAAGAAAAATCTGAATTTTGATACTCCAAGCAAGCTCAAGAGAAGATGAGTCTTAGGTGTGATTACAACTTGAAGCAAAGAGCTGCCAGGTAAATGAATCGTGGCTGCCAAATCCAATTAAGTGGGTCTTCAGTGACTGGGTCTACCACCTGAATTCAGTTTTACTTGAGACCAGGCTCTCCCCATACAGAGGAGGCAGTTAATTTCTGAAACAGAAGTGGGAAGGTTGGAGGCAAGTGTATGCTTTGCAGCCCGGCCATCTGTGCTCAGGTTCAGGAGGGGAATATGTGGCCTACTGAAGCCGTATTGTGGTCTTGAAAGATGACAAGGGAACCAGTAAGCAGGATGGAGCTGAGCAGCCTTATTCATCGTGAGAGAAACACCCTTTCTTCCACTGAGACATGTATGTGACCGTAAACATGTTCAGGAGACAGTGTGCCTTACTCCCATTGCTGGGGAAAGCAGATTTTCCACTACAAGCCATTTTGATCATGAATAGAAACATATTATAATAGAAACGTATGATCTTGTTCTGTGGATGATAAGTAAACATGACATCCATTGTATTGGTGTTTATAGATGACAGGTTGTGCGCTCCCAGCCCTAGGAGAGAAAAGTCAAGAAAACAAAGACAAAACAGGTGTGGGCCAGGGCACAGCAATCCAGGCTGACTTATGGGCTATGGAGGAGCCTGGGGGTAGATTGGCTCCTGTGAGCTCAGACTGTGGCCCCAGCAGCAAGGAGAGGAAGTTCACTGAAGCATGGATTCAGAAAACATCTGTGTCATATCTTGTGCTGAGTGTTTATAAAACAAAGATAAATGAGATTTCAGTCTTATACTCTGGAAGCTCACGTTTCTACTACCAGATGGCAAGTACGTCAGCTTGGCTCCATTTGCAGGAAAGGCTTGGGATTATGTGTTGCGGAGGATTCTGAGGCCATGCCTGAGTGAAGGAGAGAGGAGGACGTTGGTTGTTGATGTCTGCCTGGCCCCAGAGGGAGAATGGCAGCCTACATACCACGTGGGCTCTTTCAGGAACCAGCTCTCTTAGTTTCAGGCAACAGAATCTTGACAGCAGACACACAAAGACTAAATCTGAGACCCAATGTTGTCTTCGGAGATGTTTGCTTGATTTGCATGGACTTTTCTTGTTTCATATTTTTCCTTAGTTTTATTAACATAATGTACTACATTAAAATGCATAGATCTTAATTCTATGGTCTGATTAGGTTTTTTTTTCTTTTTTTTTTTTTTTTTTTTTTTTTTAGCAAAGGTCTTGCTCTGTCACCCAGGCTGGAGTTCAGTGGCTCAATATTGGCTCACTGCAGCCTCAATGTCCCAGGCTCAAGTGATTCTCCCAGCTCAGCCTCCCAAGTAGCTGGGACCACAGGTGCCTGCCACCATGCCCTGCCAATTTTTTGTATTTTTGGTAGAGAGAGGATTTCACCATGTTACCTAGGCTGGTTGCAAACTCTTATGCTCAAGTGATTCGCCCACATTGGCCTTTCAAAGTATAGGGATTACAAACGTGAGCTACCACACCTGGCCTCTGGTTACTTTTGACAAAAGCATACACCCAGGTAACCCATACCTCTAAGAAGACATAGAACAATTTCATTATTCCAGTAAATCTCTCCATGCTCCCTGCCAGATAACCCCATCTGCCCCATGCTGAAGCACCCACTGTCCTGATTTCTATCACCATGGATGAGTTTTTCCTCTTCTTTAACTTCATATAAGTGGATTCTTACATAATATACTATTTTTGCTGGCTTCTTTAGCTCTACATGCCTTTGGGATTCATCCATGTTGTTGCCTGTATGAGTATATCATTCCTTTATTGCAGAGCTCACTTCCTTGTACAAATACACTGCAATTTGCTTATCATTCATCTGGTGGCCTCCAGTTTGGGCTACGATGCATAAAGCTGCTATGAATATTTATATGCATGTTTTTGTGTGGATACATGTTTTCATATATCGTGGAGTGAAATTGCTGCTCATAGGGTAAGCAAGCATATTTTTTGCTTTTTAAGAAACTGCCAGTTTTTCAAAGTGGTTATACCACTTGGCAGTACCACCAACATTGTTTGAGAGTTTTGATTGCAGCATTCTGTCATCAAAATTTGAGATTCTCAGTCTGTAAAAAAAAAAAAAAAAAAAAAAAAATTAGGCACTCTAGTGATGCCTAATGGTATCTATTTTATTTAGCTCTCAAAGCCAACCTATGAAGTGGGCACTAGTGCTACGCAGAGTTTACTGAGGTTAACGCTGGGCACTAGTGCTACGCAGAGTTTACTGAGGTTAACGCTGGGCACTAGTGCTATGCAGAGTTTACTGAGGTTAACGCTGGGCACGGAGAGGCTGTTACTCATTCACAGCCATTGTCCCACGAACTGGGATTCACACTTCAAAGGTCCAAGAGAAATGGGCCACGTTTAAGAAAATGGGGAATAGTGGGATGGAGATAAGCATTTTCTGCATTCCTCTAATTTTCATATTCAACTGATGAGAGAATCCAGCCATTGAGAGCCCTGGATCACGCAGTTAGTAAGGATCTAAGTTCAACGAATGTGGACCAGCGTCCCTGTTCTGCACTGCCGGCCACATGACCATGGGAGTTGTCAAATCTTTCAGTTTCTCCTAAAAAGCCAGAAATCCATATGTTTAAAATGCAGTATGTAAATTTTAGTTCAACAGTTTGTTTTTATGTACTCAATAAGCCAGACAAAGCCTGGCAGTGAACCCCATTTTGAAAAATATCTGTTGTACACAATAGGGAGATATTACAGTTAGTAGATTGATTATATATTATAATTCATTTTCTGTGTCTTATATATAATTAGAATATCTCACATTTATATTTTAGTGTTATTATATAATTATATCATGTAGTGATAGTATTATAGTATAAGAATATTTAGTATTATAATTATATAATTATAATACTAAATTTATGTATTATATATTTATTATAGTATATATTATAAACACTGCTATAATAGAAACCCAAAATATTAATGAGTTGGACAAAATACAGTTTATTTTCTTAATTTTATTTCCTTCTTTCTTGCTCACTTACCATCCAGCCGTGAGCTGTTTTGGGTTGTGTAATCACTTTGTGGTGTTAGGGATGCAGGATTCCTCTCATTCTTGCTCCATTGTCCCTGGAACATGGTCTCCTTTGCCCATTGACTACCACCAGGCACCTTTTCCCATCATGGGGAAGGAGGAGAAATGGGACAGGAAGGGCTCACCCCTTCATGTAAAAGTAGTGGTGTGCCAGTAAGTGTTTAACAACCAGATCGCTGCTGGGGGACAGGGGAGGTTGATTGGTTGCTTTTGCCAGTTTCCATGGTGTAAATATTCCCACCATCGCCAATTTCAAGCTACCAACACCAAGTAAACTGAATGTGGAGTCCGGAAGAGACACTCACAGTGCAGGCTGGGCTTCTCTGCTCTGGCAAGTCCCTATTTTAAGAGCTCCATCTACGCATTGCCTCTTTCACTTCCACTGACGTCTCCGGAATTAGACACCTGTCTGCAAGCGAGGCTGGGGAATGTAGTTTTTCATTGACATTAAGTCCAGTGGCCAGGTGGCCCAGCTATAAACTGAAGGTTCTATAGAAGAAACGGAGAGTAACTCATTGAGACCACTGGAAGTCTGCAGTACCAGAGGTTTTAGACAGGGGAGTATCAGGTTATTACAACTGGATTTAGAAGGTCCCACTGCAGCCTTGGAGGAGGTATGGAAGGGGAAGACTGGACCAGCAGCCCATTCGGAGAGAATGGGGAATAGTGGGGGTGGAGGTAAGCATTCTCTGCATACCTCTAATTTCCATGTTTGACTGATGAGAGAATCCAGCCGTTGAGAGCCCTGAATTCTGCACTGCTGGCCATATGAAAGCCTCCCTCAGGAGCCTGGTAACCATGCTGAGAGATCAGGAGGGCCTGAATGAGGTCACTGTGGCTGGGGTAGAGTAGACGACCTGGGTTTGAGAAACTCCAGGATTTGGTTGTTGGTTGCTAGAAGTTGTTGATAGGATGTCAGGGCTAAAAGGAGTTAGAGGATAGAGCACGACTCTGAAGTCTCTCTCCTGGATGATAGTGGTGCCATTGGTGAAAATAAGAAAAACAGACAAAAGACCAAGTTTTGAGGGGAAGGTAATGAAGGCCCTCTTGGGCCAGGCACGGTGGCTCATGCCTGTAATCCCAGCACTTTGGGAGGCCAAGGTGGTTGGATCACGAGGTCAGGAGTTCAAGACCAGCCTGGCCAAGATGGTGAAACTGTCTCTACTAAAAATACAAAAATTGGCTGGGTGTGGTGGTGAGTGCCTATAATCCCAGCTACTCAGGATGCTGAGGCAGGGGAATCACTTGAACCTGGGAGGCAGAGCTTACAGCCTGGCGACAGAGCAAGACTCTGTCTCAAAAAAAAAAAAAAAGGGAAAAAAAGAATGCTCTCTTACATTTATTTGAATTTGAGATTCTCTTGGCACCTCCGAGTGCTATCCAGCAAGTGTGAAAAATAAGGCCTGATGGTTCAGGGAGGGCAGAGTCTGGAGTCTCAGATTGTAGTTAACAAATTTGGAGATTACTAGTCAGGATTTCCCAGTGAATTCTGCAGAAGAGAACTGGAGATAGAATAACTAGCTAGAACGATTTCACTTATAAGTGACAGAAACCCAAATCAAGCTGGCTTAGGGGAAAAGAAGGGGGAAATAGTGGGCCATCTCAATAAAAACTCTGGTAGAACAAACTTCAGGCATGGCTGGATCAAGGCCAATGACAGTGTCATTGGGAATGCCTTTAGACCCATCTCTCACCCCTGCTTTCTTCTGTGATGGCTTCATTCTCAGGCAACCTCTCCTCACAGGGTAGCCATGTGGCCACCAGCAAATCTAGACCTATGTCTTTTCAACTTAGTAAGTTCACTTGTTCCAGCCAAAGTCTTGGAGCTGCTTCTTAGTGGGTCCTATTAGTCCACTGTTCCTGTATTAGTGGCTGTTCCTGTACCCATTCCTGTGAATCACTTGGCCTGGCTTGAGTATTGTACTCACTCTGAGAGCTGGAGCATGGGTCAGTCCCAGTGCCCCAGGCAGTGCCACTCATTCCCACCCCACTGAATAGTCATGGCTACCCAAAAGAAAATAAAAGTTGTCACCAGAAAAAGGGAAAATAGGTGTTGGACAAGCCGAAGCTACAGATGTTGGTCAATGAGTGCAAGTTTGCAGGGAGGGGTAGCTGCTTTCCATGTGGCCGTATTCGACCAGGGAGATTCATGCACGCTCTTGTCCTAACCCACTGGACTGCGCTCTTGGTGTATTCAACTGTCAGTAGGTTTGGGTTTTTGCCATTGGAGCTTTTCCCAGCTCAGCGGCTGGGTGGGGGGCATGCTTGATGGAGACCTTACCAAGAAACAAGGGCAGCAAACCAGAGACAGCCCATGGCTTCCCAGGGCTCGGGCCTGCCACGGTGACTTAATTTGAAAATGAGTAGCTAGGGAGAGGATGTATGTTCATCAAAAGCCTGGGCCTTCTTTGTGTTGTTTTTTAAAAGAGAGTTAATGAAGGCATGTTTGCGAAAAAAGAAAAAAAGTAACAATATCAGAGTTCTATTACTGACCTTGTCAGTGACCCAAATTAAAAAGCCATTTATCTTCTGTGTGTGTAACTTGCACCTCAAAGTTTGCTCCTGGCAGCTATTAATTCAAAGAGGGGAAGAAGAGGCAGTTGGCATTTTAAAATCTACATGTTCTGATTCTCTTGAATCAGGTGCCGCACGAGCCCAGACAAGGGACATAGAACTGTGCACTGCGAGGAGCATCAGGAACAAGGAGCAGTCAGTGGGGGAGGCCTATGTACAATTGATAAGTGCACACAGGCCCCTCTGAAGACATTTTCAAATACTCTGAGTTATTCTGAAACTGTGTCTATCACCCCCCACCCCATCCCACCCACAAAAACAAAAAGAAAACAGTCTGAGAAAGGGACTTGGCCTGAAGACCGTCAGTGGTAGACCCTTAAAAATGAAGCGAAGTTTTAATTATTCCTCGTTTCCGGGAGCTCCTTCCTCATGGCCCAGGACTACTATGCACAGTTGTACAGGTTGTTCACTGCTCCAGCAGGCTCCATTGAGGGAATGATGGGTGCTGATGTCCAGCCCACCCCGTTGTTCACCAGGTCAGAATCTCATAGGCCCTGTGCCCCCAGGGAAATTTTTTGAGTCATTCATTCAAAGTCAATGTATGTGATAGTGGTAACAGTGGTGTGTTGTTCTCTGTCAAAGCCCCCGGCAAAGGCCTCTACCTTTATTTCGCTTTAATTCCCAAGCCCCACCTTCTGGAACTCCGTTCTCCAGGGGTGGTGGAGTTCCTAACCTAGGACCTGCTCATAAAAATGCTTCTCAGGCAGAGAGTTCAGTGCTGTTTGGATAACACCTCATTCTAACTGCAAAGGCTTCTGTTGCTCTGTCACCCAGGCTGGAGTGCACTGGTGCAATATCGGCTCACTGCAACCTCCACCTCCTGGGTTCAAGCAATTCTCCCTGCCTAAGCCTCCCGAATAGCTGGGATTACAAGCGCCAGCCACCCACACCCTGCTAATTTTTGTATTTTTTAGTATAGATGTGGTGTCTCCTTGTTGGTCAGGCAGGTCTTGAACTCCCAATCTCAGGTAATCCCCCGGCCTTGGCCTCCCAAAGTAAAGGTGGTATTCTAACAGGGAGACAGTGGAGGTATCAGCAGACCTGAGAAAGAAAAGACAATGTGCAGCAGGCAGTTGAAACGATCCCCAGAGAAAAAACACTGCTGTCAGACTTTTTATTTCCCTATTTGAGCATTCATGGTTTTCTCTTGCAGTTCTTGTGTATTTACTGCTGGTTTTCCCAAAATTGTTTGTAATGTGAAATAGAAGAGCTAAATATTTTTATAGAAATTAAACTTCACCACGGTGAAGACGTGAAAGGATCTGGCATTCTGTGGAGCTCTTCCTCCCGAAAGAAAGCCACACTCTAACTCTTTGATCTCTTCTTGTTTCATTTTTTTTCTTTTATTTCATTTAGAAACTTGTAAAAGTCCCTAAATCAGTAGCAGGGAGCAAAACTGTCCACAGGCCCATATATGCATAAGCCACAAAGAGGAATGCTTGTAACCTTGATGAAGATCTGTAATACCTATTTTGGAGGAAGAGAAAGAAGATGAGAGCCCCAGGGTGGGTGCAACAGTTAGGAATGCTTTAGGCTGCAAGTACCAGAACTCCCCAGTAATGGCAGCTTAAACAAATAGTGGGTTGTTTTTCTCATGGATCAATACACCTGGAGGTAGGTAGCCCCAGCTGAGCAGCCCAGCCTCGTCCACGCTTTGATTCTTGAATCTGCCATGCACTTGGTCTCTGTCTCGTGGCTGCAGATGGCTGCTCCAGGCTTTGATTCTTGAATCTGCCATGCACTCGGTCTCTGTCTCGTGGCTGCAGATGGCTGCTCCAGATGAGCAGGAGGAAAGGAGACATCCTGGCTGAAGCTATGACTTTCCTCCTTATCAGAAAAGCAAAAGTTAGCCTGAGGTCTTCCGGCCACATCCAATTATATATAACCAACTGCAATTATATCACGTGGCCTCGTCTTTATATATAACCTACCGCAATTATATCAGACAGCCTCATCTGCTTGCTGTGGACTCTGGGGAAGTTGGTACTTTCTTCTTTCAGCATCTATGATGGTGGTTTACCAAAAAACTCATGCTTCCCTCTTTTTTTTTTTTTTTTTTTTTTTTTGGAGATGGAGTTTCTCTCTTGTTGCCCAGGCTGGAGTGCAATGGCATGATCTCAGCTCACTGCAACCTCCACCTCCTGGGTTCAAACGATTCTCCTGCCTCAGCCTCCCAAGTAGCTGGGATAACAGGCATGCGCCACCACACCTGGCTAATTTTTGTATTTTTGGTAGAGATGGGGTTTCCCCATGTTGACCAGGCTGGTCTCGAACTCCTGACCTCAGGTGATCCACCCACCTCAGTCTCCCAAAGTGCTGAGATTACAGGTGTGACCCACCATACCCGGCCCATGCTTTCCTGTTCTTGTTGAAGCATGTCCCTGGAAGGGCCTGCCTGGCCAGAGCTTATTTTCACACAGGCTCTTGTCCATCTCATGTGAGCAGAGCCGGCCTGTATTGCTTCTGTGCCCCATTTGTGTGCCTTCCCTACTCCCTCCCTCCTTATCTGTGGCTGGATACAGAGGACACTGAGGTCCTAGGGAGTGGGCAAACTCCAGGATGCAGGTTGAACGGCCATGTGCAGGAAACCAACCCTCCAGCCATGGGCCCACCTTGGATTCGTGTGTGAGTCACAAATAAACCTGTATCATGTTAAACCACTGACACTCTGGCATTTGCTTTTCCCGGCAGCTGACCCTCCCCTAAATAACAGGTATTTCAACAGACAAGGGAGGAGACCAGAAACCATATTTAGTGATTGGCCAAGAGTGTTCCCCATGCTAAGTTCTGTCTAGACACCTAGTCTCCTGCTGTCACTTCAGGCAACACTTCACTTCCCTTGTGAGTCATTCGTTTCTTTGATCCTTCCTCCACCATCAGCCTTGGAGAACACCGTTCACAAGCAAAGGGAGCCCATGCATTCAGTGGTGCTTCCAAGGGTAACACTCTTCAGGACTGATACACCAGCGAGGCAAGGACTGCCTTGGACATCCCCGTTTCTCCTGAATGCACTGCAGTTGGCCCTGCCCACATCCTGGTGGGGGGTGCATGATATTCAGCATGAGCTGGATCCCTGGACCTTAGCTGATGGACCAGGAGCAGGTGATCTCACACAGACTGGGCTGACCCTGTCTCCCCTTAGGACATTTGAAAATAGAATGTAGCATGTGGCTCACACCTATAATCCCAGGGCTTTGGGAGGCTGAGGCAGGAGGATCACTTGAGGCCAGGAGGATGGTTTGAGATCAGCCTGGGAAAAATATCGAGACCCCCATCTCTATAAAAAAAATGAATAAATAAGTAAATAATTAGCCAGACATGGTGGCACATGACTGTGGTCTCAGCTACTCAGGAGGCTGAGATGGGAGGATCTCTCAAATCCAGGAGTTTGGGACTTCAATGGGTTATGATTGTGCTACCGCACTGTAGCCTGGGCAGCAGAGCAAGACCCTGTCTGGAAAGAGAGAAAGAGGAAGGAAGGAAGGAAGGAAGGAAGGAAGGAAGGAAGGAAGGAAGGAAGGAAGGAGGGAAGGAGGGAAGGAAGGAAGGAAGGAAGGAAGGAAGGAAGGAAGGAAGAGAAGGAGGAAGGAAGAAAAGAAGAAAATAAATAGAACACAAAACATAACACGGATGAGAAGAGCAGACCTGCAAAGCTGTGTGAGCATAAGGACTTCAGGCACCACTTAGGGACAACAGTGAGGGGTGCACATGCCGGTGAGTGAATGGAGATGAGAGAGAGGAGGACGGAAGCAGACACAGAGAGGGGAGAGAAGTGGGAGAGTAGATCCAGGAGGAATTTCCCGTTTTCCCGAGGCTAGGGTGTGCTTTCTGCCTAAAACGTCCCTTGAGACATCCTCCCATGCTTGTCAGTCCGTAAGCAGGGTCAGATTTCTGTGTCTTCTAAATGTCTCCCTCTTTAAACCCCTGTTAAGGAGACACCCACACAGATAAGCTGTTCATCATCCTGATCATTCTTCATTTCTCTTCTTTTTTTTTTTTTTTTTTTTTTTTTTTTTTTTTTTTTTTTTTTTTTTTTTTTTTTTTTTGAGTCTCACTTTGTCACCCACCCAGGCTGGAGTGCAATGGCACAATCTCAGCTCACTGCAAGCTCCGCCTCCCAGGTTCAAGCCATTCTCCTGACTCAGCCTTGTGAGTAGCTGAGATTAAAGACGCCCACCACCACGCCCAGCTAATTTTTTGTATTTTTAGTAGAGATGGGGTTTTCACCATGTTGGCAGGGCTGGTTTCGAACTCCTGACCTCATGTGATCCACCCGCCTCGACCTCCCAAAGTGCTGGGGTTACAGGCATGAGCCACCGCCACGGCCTCTTCATTTCTTTATTCACATGAGAGATACTCTTGAGCACACTTGACCTGCCCAGCACTGTCCACAGCCAGGCATCCGCCAGGTGACACCAGCACAATCTGTTCTACTAGGCACGCAGTGAGGGCCTGCCTGGGGTTTCCTGTCCCATCCTACCCTGAACCCAGGCCTGCCTTCACAAGCACTGGAGTGAGACTCTGCTTGGGTGTGGTGTGAGGGTCCCAAGGGCCAAAATAATACCCTCAAGTGTGGCAGTAAGCATGCCATGCTTTAAGGTGCAGAACCCAACTACATGCGGGTGAGGCTCTCAGCTGTGGTACTGTGGCATGGGGTGCTCAGTTAGCGGGCTGCTGATTGCCTCACAGCAGGGCTGTGACGAGGGTGTGTCTGTGGAAAGGAGGATGTGCACAGGTGAGGGGAGGCCCGGGGATAGGGGAAGGTGAGGTGAAGCACTGGGCATGAGGTCGAAGGGGCCTCCAAAAGACTCCAGAGTAAAGATAATATTGCATGAAAATAAAATATTTTTGAAAAATCAAAATTAATGCCAAAAAACCATATGGAAACCTATATCTAAATTTTAAATAAAGACAGAACAGGGCGGGGAGGTGGAATTCAAAGTGAGAGAAGGGCCTAGAGTTGAGACAATGATGCCATGGCTGCAATGGAGAACTAGCCAGCATGTGTGAAGAGGAGAACACAGGAATGAAGGGGCCAGTGCAGCCTCCCTCTGGGAGCTACAAACCCAAGGACCCAAGTTGTCCTTAAAGAGAAGTGCTGGAGAGTCAGCAAAATCCTAGAACAGAGGGAAGAAAAATGGTAGCCATTGGCTCAGTTTGACCTGCAAGCATGCTTTGTTTGACTTAAATAAAGTTTACATTTTACCAATTTAGTGGCCAACATTTAAACTTTTCATTTGAAAATTCAACTTTCTGACTACATAATGGCAATTTAGAATAACGGATTGCTTAGAGCCAAATGGAGCCCAATCATTCCGCCAGGTCATGACTTTCTTTTTTTTATTATACTTTAAGTTCTAGGGTACATGTGCACAACGTGCAGGTTTGTTACATATGTATACATGTGCCATGTTAGTGTGCTGCACCCATTAACTCGTCATTTACATTAGGTATATCTCCTAATGCTATCCCTCCCCACTTCCCCCTCCCCTCTCTCACAATAGGCTCCAGTGTGTGATGTTCCCCTTCCTGTGTCCAAGTGTTCTTATTTTTCAATTCCCACCTATAAGTGAGAACATGCGGTGTTTCGTTTTCTGTTCTTGCAATAGTTTGCTGAGAATGATGGTTTCTAGCTGCATCCATGTCCCTACAAAGGACATGAACTCATCCTTTTTTATGGTTGCATAGTATTCCATGGTGTATATGTTGATCATGACTTTCTTGCACCTGGAGGGCTGCACTTTTTTCTTCTTTTGAGACCAGGTCTCACTGTGTCTTCTGCAGCTCAGGCTGGAGTGTAGTGATGCAATCCCAGCTCACTGCAGCCTCAACCTTCAGGGCTTAAGCCATCCTCCAACCTCTGCCTCCTGAGTACGTGCCACAACCCCTGGCTCATTTTTGTTTTCGTTTGTAGAGATAGGGTTTCACCATGTTGTCCAGGCTGGTCTTGGACTCTCAGGGTCAAGTGATCCACCCGCCTCGGCCTCCCAAAGTGCTGGGATTACAGGCGTGAGCCACCCCACCCGGCCAGCTACACTTCTTTACATGACCTGTCCTAGTCCTCTTGGACATTCAGGTTTGGAGCCCTGATGCTTGGTTTCGTAGGGGAAGAGGTAAAGCTGCAAATGTGCTGAGGGGAGGTATTTCTTCATCCTGGTACCTGATAAAGATTTTTGCCGAGCTTTTGAGCTAGCACTTGCGGAAGGAGTAGGATTTCAACATGATAAGGAAGAGAGGCTTTCAGGTGAAGGTCAGAAGATGTGAGGCAACTGGAAGGTCAGGCGGGGACAGTGGAATTGTTGAAACCTCCCATGGAATTGAGAACTCATGGCAATCACAGTGAAGGCATCAGACACGTTGCTAATTTGATAGAAAATCCTCCTTCTGAACTATTTATGTACACTGTCATCTCAGACTCCGGCTATGTTGGGGTGGTTTCTTCCCTGCTTTGTTTGGGAAATTAACAGAGATGCTATTGGCATGCGGGCACAATGGGAGAACCGCAGCTGCCAGAGATCTTCTCCATCCCAGCATGAAATTCATATTCTTAATACAAATGCCAAATTGTCATGTCTTGTAGAGGGTGAGCATTACGGAGTTTTTGATGATAATGGCTGTGCTGGCTTGGGCTGTTGCTTAAATGATTGAATTAAATTAGTTTATATTTTAATGAGGTGGCTAATCATAAGCTGATTGTTACGGATGATTGTGAGCCAACTGAGCTAAGTTTCATTGTGTTTTCTTTTCATTCCATTTGTTGTTGTGATTCCATGAATTGGAACAAATCTGCTCTACCCTGCCCTCTCGATCTCTCAGTAGCAGGGGTCAGGTCCAGATTTTGGATCCTAACACAGCAGTGATAAAGGAAGCAGGGACCCCAGCACTGTCATGGGGCTCATTTGGAATATCTTCCGGGATTATATGGCTAAATGCGCTGTAGGTTTCTGCAAGAATGGAGCATGGCGGAGGGAGCAGGATGAAGAGCCCAGACTTGAGCTCTAATACTCAGCTTCCGATCAGCTGTATTTGGAGCAAGCCTCCCTCTGTTCTTCTCAGCATTCTAGTTCCCCATCTGCAAAACAGGCACAAGCATCTGTCCATCCGTCTATGCATTCATTCATTCAGCAAACATTTGATGTGTGCCCATCATGTGTTAGACCAGGATGCTCCTCGCCCTCATGAGGTTTACAGGCCAGTGGAGGAGAAGGACATCAATCAGAGGGTCATACAAACATGTGAATCTATGATAAACATGGGGTCTGTGATACAGTGTGCAAGGAAATCACTCGGAGGTGATGGGGAATCCGGCACTGCAGGGAGTAGAAGGCAGAGACGTATCTGGTGATGATGCGATGTCTGATGCAGTGCTGAATGTCAGCAGGTGTTGGCCTCAGTGAATGCATGTTGAGCAGAGGGAAGGTGTTAATTGTGCAGGGCTAGTGGTCCAGAGGGAATACCAACACTGGGGTGACAAGGATGATGGGAGTTAGAAGCACAGCCTGAAGTCCCAGTGAGGGGGATGTAGGGAGGGCGGGGGGCTTAGACTTTCCCTAAAAGCACAAGGAAGCTATGGGGAAGGGACATTTTCTTTTTTTTTTTTTTTTTTTTTTTTGTTTTTTTTTTTTTTTTATTTAAAAATT
>NW_016804704.1:1455551-1472293 GCF_001698545.2 Rhinopithecus bieti
TGAGACAGAGTTTTGCTCTTGTCACCCAGGCTAGAGTGCAATGGCGTGATCTTGGCTCACCACAACCTCTGCCTCCCGGGTTCAAGCGATTCTCCTGCCTCAGCCTCCCAAGTAGCTGGGATTATAGGCATGCACCACCACACCCGGCTAATTTTGTATTTTTTAAGTAGAGATGGGGTTTCTCCATGTTGGTCAGGCTGATCTGAAACTCCTCACCTCAGGTGATCCGCCCGCCTCGGCCTCCCAAAGTGCTGGGATTACAGGCGTGAGCCACTGCGCCTGGCCAAATTTACTCTTTAAAAAAAAAAAATCTCTCTGACTGCCAAGGTGGAGAATAACATGAGAAGTTTTGGCAAAGTCAGAATTTCTCAAAATGTCTCATGTATATCACTAATGTTAGGAGGTATATTAACTTTTTTATTTATATAATAATGTACTTAGTTGAATATGTATTAGAAAACAAGAAAACACTGTCACATCAAATGAGCCATGGTACGGATATTACTACTTAAGACAACTTTAAAAAAACTAGTTTAAAGTATTAAATAATAGTATATGGGTCATGGTTCTAACAGAAATCATGAACGAGGCTCAGTGTGGGAAACGTTGGACTTACTTTGTTCTCCATTTCCTTCTAGCTCTCTAACTCTCCTGTTTCTTAGGTCTTAGAAACACAAAGAATTCAATGCATCCCTTGTAGCAACCATACCCCCTGGTTGAAGTTACATAAAACTCGTAGGGGAAGCAAAAGGAATCATTTATGGTGTTTTCATGAGACGAGGAAATGGAAACATTTCTCTCTGATTTCCTAATTCTGTCCCGGCAGCCTACGCCATTTACAGAAGTGCTCAGTGTTTCTCATTTTTGATCACACACAGAGACACGTTTTACTTTATGACTCAGATCACATATGTAAGTGTGAGTGCACACATCATAAAATATGCTTTTTTTTTTTTGGACAGGATCTCACTCTGTTGTCCAGGCTGGAATGCAGTGGTGCAATCATGGCTCACTGCAGCCTCGACCTCCTGGGTTCAGGTGATCCTCTCACCTCAGCCTCCCGAGTAGCTGGGACTACAGGCGTGCACCACCACACCCAGCTAATTTTTTGTATTTTGGATAGAGACAGGGTTTTGCTATATTGCCCAGGCTGATCTCAAACTCCTGAACTTGAGAGATACACCCAGCTTGGCCTCTCAAAGTCCTGGGATTACAGCCATGAGCCACCACACCTGGCCACAACATGTACTTTTGTATGCTTGTGTGCATTATGTGTGTGTGTTTGTGTGTGTATGTGTGTGTATATATATATGCATTTATGCGTATATATACACACACATAAATGCATATATACACATATACACACACATAAATGCACATATACACACACACATAAATACACACACATATATATATACATATGTGTATACATTTATATCTGAAATGCAGTTTCAGAAAACAATATTTGCTTTTGCTTTATGTGACAAACTGATGCTTCTCTATTCTCCTTCGTGACTTACAAAAGATTGCATGACACCCACTAATCTGATTCCAGATAGCTTATGACCTCTATTTGAACACCACTGATTTGAAGTTTCCTGTTCCAAGTGGACCAGCTTCTGAAAAGCCAGAGTGGAGCGTGGATGGCAGGACCTGGTGGCCCTCATTTCATTTTTGCAGGGTGATAAGAACTGGAAGGGTGAGCTGCTGAGGCAGAAAAAGTAGCTGGTTGACTCACCATCCTGTCTTGCTTATGATGGATGATTTCCAGCTGGTGAACTCTGACAGCAAAGAGGCATTTGTTGTGTGCTCTCTGAATTTCCTGTCATTTCTAGACCAGTTTTCAGCATGGCTGAGTTGACTTCCCTTTGGTTCTGTAGCTCAGGCGGTGGCAGAAGGATCTTCTCATCCTTGCTAATCACCTGCTTCTCTGTGGTCTCCTCTGCTACCTCTCAGTCTTGGCAGGAGCCAATTTTCCAACCATTGCTAATTTGGGAGGAAAATATGCAGGACAGGCCGGTGGAGGAGAGGATGTAAGGAAATAATCCAGTTCATAAAACCAGCATGGATCAATTGCATACACACTAAAGAGCCAATCAGATCCCATTGATACATGAACTACACTCAGCTGCACATATGGGGAATAACTGGATTCCGTTCAGTCAGATTTACTATGCAAGAGGAATGTATTCAAGTTTTGGTGGGCTCTTACGTCAGACGTCTACACACTTTTTCTTAGTATAAAGAGCAAAATAGTAAATATTTCCATCTCTGCAGGCCAGGTGGCCTTTCTTGCAGCTACTCAACTCTGCCTAAGACAATACATTCAAAGTGAGTGTGCTGTGTGCCAATAAAACTTTATTTACACACATAATCAGCAGGCTGCTTTTGGCCCATGAATTATAATGTGCCTACTCCTGCCCTGAACCATGCGTGTTTTCTGTACTTTCACTCTTCTGTCATAGATCATGTTGCAAGAAATCTTTGAACCAGGGTTTCTCAACCTTGGCACTATTGGTATTTTGAATCAAATGACTCTTTGTGGTGGGGTGCTCTCCTGTGTACTGTAGGATGTTTACCAGCATCTCTGGTCTCTATCCACTAAATGCCAGAAGTATCCCCACTTCGATCTGTGACAACCAAAAATGTCTCCAGGCAGTGCCAAATTGCCCTCCAGGTGGGGTTGGGGGAAAATCACCCTCAGTGGACAACTCACGTTTTAAATTCTTGCCATTGTTTTCCTTCCTGGTGTATTTGTGTGTTTGGTCTCTTTGGCGGAGATCTTAAGGCATTAATTTAGGGAAGTGGAAGCACAGATGGCCCCTGGTTGCTGCTCAAAGAATCAGTTATGGCCCATGACCTGAATCTTGATCCTCCTTCTCCTGAACAAAATGGAAGGGGGTTGTCAAGCTCTGCCCCTGGCCCTAGGCATAGCTATGAAAAAAGATGAGAATATATAAGATAGAGTTTAAGAAGTTATCTTTGCTAGAGGGAATTAAAATGGGAGGCAGACTCTAAGCGAGAAGCAGCATTACATAGCATCGTGCTTGGGTGCACAGATCCTGGGGTGAGACTGCTTGGGTGTAATACAGACTTTAATACTTCCTGGCTGTGTGACCTTGGGCAAGTCACTTGACTTCTCTATGCTTTAGTCTTCTCATCTGGAAAATGTGAATAATGTTAATTCCTGCCTGCTAGGGCGATGTGGAAGATTGAATGAATTGATATCCCAAGCTATGTAGATGGTGGCTGGCCTGAAGTCAGCACTCTATAAGTGCTTTTTGAATAATATAAATAAAATAAAAGCTAACCAAAAAAAGGATATTCTGAAGTCAAATTTGCAGGAACGTTCAAATAGGATATTTGGAAATATTTAGTTTGGTGTGAAGAGCAGTGTTCTCGGTTCCCTGAAAATCAAACCATTCTCGCTGGCTGTAGTCTGGGGGTAGTTTAGGGTTATGCAGATGAAATAACCACTCCTCACACCCATGGTGCTTCCCCAAGAGACCTGCAGGTAAGTTCTGAAGATGGAACCTGCACATACCCAGTGCCTCTTGACATAGATGGTTCAGGAGTGGGGTGGGGCTGTGTGCTCCCGCAAACTTCTGGGCTACATAATAACTCGGGTTTCTGTATTGATGTTTGACACCATGAAATGATACAAGATTAAAGACACTCTCTGCAGCCCCATGCATCTTTTCACCTGTGTGGCCAATTATAAACAAGCAGTATAATCTCCCCACTTCTCTGTGTTCCAGAGAACCTTCCTGTCTTGTGAGATGCTAGCAGTTCTGGGTCAGAGACCCTATCCCATGCAAGATTGGGAAATATTAAGTTAGTCAAAGGGAAATAGAATTCTTTATGGCAGAAATCCAGGGAGCCTTAGTAGGCCATTATGCACTGGGAGCCTGAGGGGCTCCAGGTCCATTCTGTTCCCTACCTTCCAGGGAACAGGTGTGCATGGAGTGGATGGGAAATACTACCATGGTAACAGAAGCTTGGATGATATCAAGGCAGACCTTTCCATATCATGTTTGCTGTGCTAATGATTGCTGAGAATTCCAAGGGGAGATGATAGCCCTGTTGGAATCAGGAAGCTCTATGGGCTGACACCTGGGTCAGGTACTCTGTGGCAAAGGACCTCAAACATCTGGGGGTCAGCTTTGGCCTGGATTTATTTGAGAGTAGTTGTGCAGGCTCCTTTGCATACAGTGACCCTGGAAACAGTGGTTTTCATCCCCTTCGCTGTTAGTTATAAAATGGTACCTGATGGTGTAGCCATTCTTGAGGTTTACATGACCAGGAGCCCACATATATACAAAGTCTGGCAGTGCATTAATTTCCTGGAACTACTGTAACAAATTATCCAAAATGTGGTGGCTTAAAACGACAGAAATGTTGATTTGGGGCGTCTGGACTCCAGGACTGTGAGACGCTACAGGGTTGGTTCCTTCTGGAGGATCTAGTGAAGGATCTGCTGCCTTTTCTGGCACTTTCTGGTTTTAGGTGTCCCTTAGCTTATGGCAGCATCACTCCAGACTCTGTCTTCATTGTCACTCTAGCCTCCATCTTCATCTTCACACCAGCCACTATCTTCATCTTCACTCCAGCCTCTATCTTCATCCTTAGTCCAGTCTCTGTCTTCATCTTCACTCCAGCCTCCATCTTCATTCTCACTCCAGCCTCTGTCTTCATCTTCATCCTAGCCTCTATCTTCATCTTCACTCCAGCCTCCATCTTCACCTTCACTTCAGCCTTCTTATCTTCATCCCTCACTCCAGCCTTGTCTTCATCCCCTCACTCCAGCCCCTATCTTCATCTCGCTTCAGAGCCTCCATCTTCATCTTCCCGACTCAGGCCCCACTATCTCATCTTCATTCCAGCTCTGTTCTTCAATCTTTCACTCCCAGCCTCTCTTTCCTCCTCAGTCCGCCTCCATCTTTCTCTTCATCCTCACTTCCAGCCTCCATTTCATCTTCACTCCAGCCTCTGTTTCATTCTCACTCGAGGGGCCTCTATTTTCACCCTTCACTCCAGCTCTGTCTTCATCTTACTCTAGGGCCTCTGTCTTTTCATCCTCATTCAAGCCTCATCTTCATCCCTCTCATCCACCCCTACTCTTCATCTTCTTTCCAGCCTCCATCTTCAATCCTCACTCCGCCTCTCTCTTTTCATTAGCCAGCCTCCATCTTCATCCTCACTTCCCAGCCCTCCATCTTCATTCTTCACTCAGCCTCTATTTTCATTCCTCATACCAGCCTCCGTCTTCATTTGCACTCGCTCTCTATTCTTCATCTCATCCATCCCCAATCTCATCTTCCACTCCACCATCCAGCATCCATCTTCATCTTCGTTCCTGCCTTATCTTCATCTTCACTCCAGCCTCCACCTTTATCTTCACTCTAGCCTCCATTTTCATTCTCACTCCTGCCTCCATCTTCATCTTCACTCCAGCCTCAGTTTTCATCTTCACTGCAGCCTCTGTCTTCATCTTCACGTGTCTTCTGCTCCCAGCCTCTCCTTTGTGTCTCCAATAAGGACAATTGTTACTGGATTAAGGACCCACCTAGAAAGTCTGTGATGATCTCATCAAAGGATGCCTTAACTTACTTACATCTGCAAAAATCATTTCTCCAAAGAAGGTCACATTGACAGTTTCCAGGATGTTGACGTGTCTTTTGGGGATCACCAGTCACCCACTGCAGGCCATGTTGTCTTGAAAATGTCTGATGCTCTTGATAACAAACTACCTTATTGTCATCTCGGGTCCCTGTTACACTAATTCCTTGCATTGATGAATCATCCTGTTGTAAAATTTTAGAACCATGGTTCTTAAACTCGAGGAAATATCCACATCATCTGAAGGGCTTAATATGCCCAGGGCTGAAACACAGATTGCTGAGTCCCACCCCAGAGCATCTGGTTTGGCAAGTCTATGGTGAAACCTGGGAGTCTGCATTTTTAAGAAATCCCTGGTCATGCAGATGCTGCTGGTCCAGAAAGCACTTTGAGAACGTCTGGTCTGGCAGGTTTTCTTCAGGAGGGGAATCGCAAGCATGCAGGGCGCAGCATTTGCAGGAAGTCTATGTTCCTGTGCATGCAGTACCCCAGCTCCCTCGATTGTTGCTCAAAGGCCTCACTGCCCTTAGCACACACCGTGAAACTCCAGAAAACATCACATCTAGGGATGTCGTTGGTCCATAGAAACCATTTCCCAAATGCCAGATGGGGCAACTTCAATAGAGACACAATTTATCTTGCAGCAAAGCAGCAGAACACCATGTTTTACATCCAGACACATTTCCACAGGTAAGATTGCAGCAACACCAGAGGTAATGTTTTGATGTTTGCCATAGTAATTAGAATGCCCGATGAGAACGCTCATTGAAGTGGAGAAAATTCTGACATCCCGGGAGAAGAAATTACAATATAGCCCGTTTGTGCCACTCCGTGCAATCCCTTATTTTTGTTATGAATTCTGGAATTATGAATATGTCTCTCCTTTGAGCAGTGGTCTGTTGAAAACTTCACAGTGGCAAGCTGCACAAATTGGTACCACATAGTATGTCTCGGAAACAACCTGCCCCTTTCTTAAAAGCAGCCGCTTGGAGTAAAGCCACAGAAATCATCTGTGTCTCGGTTTTTCTGTATGTGAGCAGTTGTCAGACATTCCCAACAGTGCCACCTTTGGAATACTTCTTTGCCTGGGACAATGACTTACCCAATGACTTCTCCCCGCAGAGCACAGGAACCAGTACCAAGGTTACATGTGGAAGGGAACGGGGCGGGGATGTGAGGATGTGGCAGCGATTCTGCAGGAGGGCTGTGGGTGGGGACACAGCAGGGCTGCAACTCCAGGAGCCCAATTTCCAGAATTCCAAGCAAGCACCTCTAGCAAGTGGGGAGATCAGGTTACAGCCAGAAGATAAGACCACGCCCCTAAGTTGAAATGTCATTTCTTAGGCATTTAGGAAGTTACCTGCAATTTTTTTTTCTTCTATAAAATGACTCAGGCTTACCCACAAAAGGTCACATATTGTACTTATTTCCATTCCATTTATACATAATTTCATTTGTATAAAATGTCCAGAATAGTCAAGTCTTCAGAACCAGAGAATAGATGAGCAGTTGCAGGTGCTGGTGGGGGAAGAAATGGGGAGGGACTGCAAACTGGCATGTGGTTGCACGTGGGGTGATAAAAAATGTTCTGGAATTAAATAGTAGAGATGGTTACACAACTTTGTGAATGTATGAATTCACACGGAATATGCTTTTTAAATGGTGAATTACATGGTATGTGAATTATATCTCAACAAATTTAAATTTATACTGAAGACAGCTTTATTCAGGGAAAGACAACAAGTAGGGGAAAAAGGGAAACCAGGCAGCCAAGTCCCATCTCTTTTGTCATTGAATTTGTTTTCAGTTCTTTCAAATATGTATCTCAATATTTGCTGGTCCCTTAATCTGAGCAGAGTGAACATCATGGAAACACTGGCGTCGGGGTTCCATGTGTAACTTCACAGAAGCCTCCTAGCAATCCTGTACAAAGTAGACCCTGGGCCACCCCTTTTACAGATGAGGAAGCTGACGCCCTGCCTGCTCAGGACCCCACAGCTAGCAAGTGACCAGGTTGGGATGGACCAAGGGACCAAGGGAGGTAAGGTGGTTCTGTCCCCCATCCATTCACCAGTAGCTGTCCCCCATCCACTTCCACCAGTAGCTCAGGAACCTACAGAAATGTCTGCCCTACCAGTGACTTTTGCTCTGACTTTGTCCAGACATTAAATCAAGCCATCTTCTGGGCTCCAGGACGTGAGCTAGAAACTGAGTTCCTGCTTTTCTCCTGGTGGGCAGCTAAAGGCAAATTTCCCTTTAGAGTCAGTCTCTGATCATCCCTGCATTCTCCTCTGAGTTACCTGTGACTGGGAGGGCACCACCAAAAAAGGTTGTCCATTGGATTAATCCGCTTGAAATGAAAATAGCAATGTCTGATGCCTGTGTCCACAAGATAGGGATTCAGCAGCTTCTCGGAGTTGATATCCTTCCTGGCAACCTGAGTAGAGGGTTGCAGCGTGCACATGGCAGTACAGAGAGAAAGGTTGGGGAGACGTCGTCACATTTCAAAACCTGTACAAATGCAGAATAAAGCAAGGCCACAGAACGAAGCTTAATGACTCTGGGAGATTGTAATGGGAGAGAAAGGGTGAAGAAAAGAACATTTCTGACGTGGCTTGCAGCTGCCTCCAGCCTGGAAGTAGAGCATTTCCTGTCTACATCATAAAGTCATCTAGAAAAAAGCCTCCTGTCTGATCTGATATTGATGGGGACTGGAAAATGCATTTAGTGTTAGAAAAAAAAAAAAAAACATGGAATTTGCTAAAATCTCTACTGCATTTTAACTATTTATATCACAGCATCATGGAGCCTAGTGTTTCTCAGCCTTAGCTGCCCAATAGAAGCAGTCATTTAGGGAGTTTTGCAGAAAATACTTGGGCCTCACCCCCTGACCAGTAAATGTTTATCTGTGGCAGCTGGGCCCAGGTGACAGATCTTCAGGTAAATGTATTGCACAGCTAGATTTGAGCAGCATTTGATATTTATATTTGCCTACTCTATTCCCTAAGCAAGGAATTTTATTGTACTTTCCGCATTCTGTAGGAAAGCCTCAATTATCCACATAAATACTTAGAAACCAAATCGGTACATAAAATAAAATCTCACTTTCACTTAGATTTAAAATATATCACAATTATTTTTTCCAGAAAAATTAGCTTTCTGCTTGTGCTTTGCTTAAGTTTAAAGTGAGTTGACATATTAGTTACTACTGTGTAACAGGCCACCCCCAAAACTCAGTGGCCTAAAACAACATTCATTTATGATTTCTGTCTATTGTGAGGGCTGCCTGGGAGAAGGAAATAGGTGGCCGATTCGGAGTGGGCTGGTCTGGGAATTCTGCTAATCTTGCTGCTAATCTTGGCTGGACTCACTCACACATCAGTTGGGTAGATGCACTTTGCACTGTAAATATCTCAGCTTCATCCTGGGCCACCAAGCTAGCCTGGGAATGTCTTCCTTGTAGCAATAGCAGGGAAGAAAAGAACAAGCAGAATTCTCCCCCACATGAGGCCACAGCTTGGAAGCAGAAGGATCATTTCCAGTGTGTTCTGTTAGCTAAAGATAAGTCCATGGCTCAGCCCAGAGTTGAGAAATTGGACACCCCCTCCACCAGAAGGGCACTGCAAACCCCCTTTCAGGGCTCAGAATGGGATAAAGAACTGAGACAACTGATATAGTATATTAGGATGGGCAGGCACCATTTTTGTTTGCTTGTTTGTTTGTTTGTTTGCTGTTGTTGTTGTTTGAAACAGAGTCTCATTCTGTTGCCCAGGCTGGAGTGCAGTAGCGCAATCTCAGCTCACTGCAAACTCCGCCGCTCGGGTTCAAGCGATTCTCCTGCCTCAGCCTCCCGAGTAGCTGGGATTACAGGCCTCTGCCATCATGCCTGGCTAATTTTTGTATTTTTTTTTAGTAGAGACGGGGTTTCACCATGTTGGCCAGGCTGGTCCTGAACTCCTGACCTCAGGTGATCCACCCGCCTCGGCCTCCCAAAGTGCTGGGATTACAGGTGTGAGCCACTGCGCCCGGCAGGGCAGGCACTGTTTTATTGTAAGTCCTTGTAGAATGAAATTTGGTCTTGGTCTTTCCATGATGAAAATTGGGCGAGAACATGTTTATCCAGAGAAGAATGGCATAACAAGACAGAGGCATTTTCTTACTCGAACTTCAAGCCATTCCATAGACCTACAAGCTCAAGTCCCTGAGGCTGTGAGGACTTACTTTTAAAGTTGCAACAGTTTGCAAACTCTGCCAAAACCCAAACAGGTGAAGCGTCTCTATTGGAAAAAAGTAGGTCAATGCATCATTTCCTTTAAAGCCCATACCACATGCAGATAGACGCGTGATGCATGCTCATTCGAGATGATGACTGCATTTCCATCTTCAATTTAGCCATCAGCTGTTTATTGAAATACACTGGTTGTTGTTGTTGTTGTTTTCAATCTCTGAGTGCTTATAGTTCTTAAACAAAATAAATCATTGTGGCAAACTAGCAAAGGCTCACTTCTGCCTCTTAACATCAGGAGGCCATCAAGGCTGAGCAAAGGAGTGGAAGTCAAGGTGACCTCCTTTCAGGGAGGAATTCCTTCCCTGTGAGTTGGCCCAAAGAACACTAGAAATTTCATTGTCTGGACTCTTATCCCGGACTTTCTCTTTATCCCAATGGGTAGAGTGGGGAGTATTTAAACCCTACCCATCCTCTGCTTCTAATTGAACTGGTAAAGTACTTAAGCATTTTGTTCTTTTAAGATGATACCTGTCCCATCTTATAGCTCACCGGAAGGTGAACAGACAAGGCCCCTGGTGCAACATTACTGGAGTTACAGCAAAGGCACATAAGCCTCTTGAATTATTTGCACACCAGATAGATGCTACAGGGACTCAGACGCATCTGCTCACTTAATCCTGTCTACCCAGCATTCCTGACTTATGCTAAGAGATCTCAAAATGGTGCCTGCCTGTCATGGTCGGGGGCCAGTATGTTAAGGATGTATGGTACTGTTCTCTCCACCTTTCTGTGTATTTGTGAATGTTCATAATAAAAAGTTAAGAAGAGAGAGACCTCATAAGACTGACCTAGGACAATGCTGGACAAGTCAAACCAAATCATCCTGGATCTGCATACTCTTAAGTGGCCTCAGAGTAGGGGCTGGCAAGAACAACATCTTGTCCTTTGCAAGGACACGAATGGAGCTGGAGCCCATTATCCTTATAAGGAACAGAAAACCAAATACTGCATGTTCTCACTTATAAGTGGGAGCAAAATGATGAGAACACGCCTAGAGGGGAGCAGCAGATACTGGGGCCTTTCAGAGGGTGAAGGGTGGGAGGAGGGAAAGGATCAGGAAAAACAACTAATGGATACTAGGCTTAATACCTGAGTGATGAAATATTATGTAGAACAAACCCTCATGACACAAGTTTACCTGTGTAACAAACCTGCACTTGTACCCCTAAACTTAAAAGTTAAGAAAAAAAAAAGAGTAGGGGTTGGCAAACTACAGCCTACAGGCCTGGTCTGGCAGGTCAGCTGCTTTTGCACAGCCAGGGAGATGGACTGTAGATTTTATATTTTAAAACCACTGAGGGGGAAAAAAAGTATTTTGTGATAAGTGCAAATCATACACAATTCACATTGCGGTGTCCATTGATAAAGTTTTATCGGAGCCCAGTCCCAGTCATGTTCATTTGTTTGTGTTTTGGCCATGGCTGCCTTCACACTCCAGTGGCAGAGCTGAGCAGTTGCAAGAGACTGCATGGCCCAAGAAATCAAACCCATTTACTATCTGGCCCTTTAGAGGAATTGTCTGCTGACCCCCGGCCAAGGTGAATCCAGACCCCAGCTCTGCTGCTTATTTGCAGTGTAACCTTAAGCAAGCTTCTTAACTTCACTGAGCTCAGTTTCCTCTTCCAGATGATGGGAGTGGTGGTGATGATAATAGTATCCATCTCATGTGAATATTGTGGGAACAGTAAGAATTAATGTACAATGAGTGCTTAGAACGGTGCCTCCCACGTAAAAATGATTCTTTCAGTAATGAGAAAAATTCTGCCAGTAAATCATGGGGAAACGTCTCCTTTTGCCCAGGCATGGTGGCTCATGCCTGTAATCTCAGCACTTTGGGAGGCTGATGTGGGAAGACTGCTTGAGACCAGGAGTTTGAGACCAGCCTGGGCAACGTAGTGAGACCACATCTCTACAAAAATTTTTTAAAACTAGCTGGGCCTGGGTGGTGCGTTCCTGTGGTCCCAGCTACTCTGGAAACTGAGGTGCAAAGATTGCTTGAGGCAAGGAATCCAGCGCTGCAGTGAGATATGATCGTGCCACTGCACTCCAGCTTGGGCAACAAAGAAAGAAGAACTCTCCTCTTTGACCCTTCTCCTTGAATTCATGGACAGTAGGGCCCAGTAAATTTGATACATTTGGCTTCTGTGATTATTCTGCATGGACCTTCTTTACTGAATCTGAAACCTCTATTTCTTAAGCTGAGGTAGACGACAGTAAGCTGGTAGGCTTGTGCCAGAAGTCTGAGATAGTTACAGATCTACATCAGCGGTCTCCGCCAGCTACCGCAGGGTTGCAAGTTAGTGACAGCATCCAGTCCCGGGCAGAGCCAGCCCATGCGGGAGCTGGGACATCTGGCTGCACCTCCTTTTCTGAGGCTGCAGTCCCAGTTACTGCAGCACCCCGGGGGCCTTCTTGTGGCTGAAGGGAAAGAACAGCTGTCCTCTGTGAGGACCATGTCAGAGCTGAATTTTGGGAATTCCCGGGCTTCCCACTTATAGCATTTAGGGTACAGATTTATCACCCCAATCAGGAGTGTGACTGTGAGAAATGAACAGCCTCCTCCTGGGCCAGGCTGGCGTGAGGGGGACACAGAGCATCAGAGGGGAAACCTTGCCGTGCTCCTTACACATTATCTGAGCAGAAAGAGGACAAAGTCATACATCATCTTCCGGCCCGTCATTCACCAAAAAGGATTCAGCCGCTTGGAAAGGGTTTGTGAATAGATTTTCCCTGTCAGCTCAGAGAGGGCGGGGACCGAGCCTATGTTGTTTCCCAGCTCCTCACACGGTCCAGCTCCTTGCACTGCTTCCAGCATCTCGCACGCTGCCTTGGCTCACAGCAGGTGTTTAATGAATGTAAACTGAAGGTGCAAATGAACAGGTGCAGGTGTTGCTCATGGAGTCCAGGCCCATGTGTGGTCAGTTCTGCTTTTATCGTGATGGAACATCCAGATGCCTGAATGTATCGTTGCCGGAGTCGGGCCTGTATTTCCGCCGGCCTAGTAATGGCAGCAGCAGGTGACACCTTCAAAGGGTGAACAGGTGCTAGCTGTGACTCAAACACTCAGTGTGCATTAGGTCATTTAATCCTTTAATAACCCTAATGATTTGTATTCGATGTAGAAAACAAGGCACAGGATTGTGAAGTGTGTCCAAGGTTGCACATATACCAGGAATGGGGATAGGATGTCCACCAGGCTGGATGGCTTTGGGGCCACCTGCTCTTCACCTCTCTGCTGTCCAGAGAGCAGGAAACCTTCCAGGGCGCTTGTACGTCCCAGGCCCCCAGCCACATGCTTTTCCACCATCGTCCCCTAGAATCTGCCTCATTGCCATAGGCACACTTGTTACTCCCTGCCCTATGGATGAGAAAGCTGAGGCCTGACAGGTGTGCAGTTCACGGTTCCAAGCCGTACAGGGAGTGGGTGTCAAAGCGTAGGTCCCACCCCAGCAGTCGGATTCTGGAACCAGATTCTGAATCCTGCTCCCAAAAAGGGACGCTCAGAGCCTTCAACTTGGCATCCATGGTTTGGTGCCAGATGCAGAACTGTGTTGAACCACCTTGGCCTCCTTCAGAGGAAGGGGACGGGGGCTTGGTCGTCCCTGGCTTCCCAGCTGCAGCACTGGAGGCACTCTGCTTGACCCGGTGGACCCTATTTCCTCATGAAGAAATGAATGTAAGACCACACCAGCCCTTGCAAAGGTGCTGAGAAGCCTTTGCAGAAGCCTGGAGCATGTGGAAAGTTACACACATGAGGGCCGTTTGTCTCATTCCTCTGCTTCTTCAGCATTGGTTTTCAAAGGGAATGCTTTTGCCCCTTCAGTGTGATATTGACTTGTCATAAATAGCTCATATTATTTTGAGATACGTTCCACCAATGCCTAGTTTATTGAGGGTTTTTAGCATGAAGGGGTGTTGAATTTTGTCGAAGGCATTTTCTGCATCTATTGAGATAATCGTGTGGTTTTGGTCATTGGTTCTGTCTATGTGATGGATTACGTTTATTGATTTGCATATGTTGAACCAGCCTTGCATTCCAGGGATGAAACTGACTTGATTGTGATGGATAAGCTTTTTGATGTGCTCACCTGAGTGAGGAAGAAAGCACTGGGGGGATTCTAAGTAGGGGAGTAATGATACAGGAGTTATTCAGAAATAACTGAATAACTGGTTTTGGCTTGCCAGTATTTTATTGAGGACTTTTGTATCGATGTTCATTAGGGATATTGACCTGAAATTTTGTTGTTGTCTCTGCCAGATTTGGGTATCGGGATGATGTTGGCCTCATAAAATGAGTTAGGGAAAAGTCCCTCTTTTTCTATTGTTTGGAATAATTTCAGAAGAAGTGGTACCAGCTCTTCTTTGTACCTCTGGTAGAATTTGACTGTGAATCCATCTGGTTCTGGGCTTTTTTTGGTTGGTAGGCTATTAATTGCTGCCTCAATTTAGAACTTATTAGTGTACTCGGGGATTCGACTTCTTCCTGGTTTAGTCTTGGAAGGGTGTATGTGTCTGGGAATTTATCCATTTCTTCTTCAATATCAAGCACCCTCTTCCGAAAGCCCCGGCTTCAGACCTTGAGATAGCCACTGAGTCCCCTCTCTCCTCCCACCCATGAGTCTCCCACAATACTCATCTCCCAGCACCAAGCCCTGCAAAGAGCAATAGTCCAGCACATCCCTGGATGAGTGGGCAGATGAGTGTGTTTGCGAACAGTGCCTGGGTGCAAAGCCAAAAATAAAATAAAGAATGCTTCCTTGGCCAGGCGTGGTGGCTCATGCTTGTAATTCCAGTGCTTTGGGAGGCTGAGGCTGGAGGATCGCTTGAGCCCAGCAATCCTGGGCAGGAGTTGGAGACCAGCCTGGGCAATACAGCAAGACCCCATCTCTGCTAAAAATAAAAATGAAATTAAAAAATTAGCTGGGCATGGTAGCACACACCCATAGTCCCAGCTACTTGGGAGGCTGAGGTCGTACAATTGCCTGGGTCCAGGAGTTTGAGGTTGCAGTGAGATGTGATTATGCCACTACACTCCAGCCTGGGCAATAGAGCAAGACCCTGTCTCAAAACAAGAAAGAGAGATAGAAAGAAGGAGAGGAGGGGGGAGGGCAAAGGAGGGGAGGGGAGGGGAGGGGAATGGAGGGGAAGAGAGAGGAGAAGAGGGTGGGGGAAGAAGCTTGCTGAAGAGACACAAGACAAGCAGCCGAAGGGGCCGTGGAGCCCCTGGGTAATCATTTGTGAGTCACTGAGGGCTCCAGGGCTCCAGAAGATTCTCCCACACCGCATGGTTACCGCACACCACCTGATTTTCTGGGTTCGTGTTCTTGCTCCACCATTCGATACCTCTGTGGTGGTGGTTTCCTCCCTCTCTGGGCCTCAGTATCCCTGCTTGTAAAATGCAGTTGCTGTAAGGATTGGGATACAGTGTTTACATCAGAGCCTGGCCAATAGCAAACTTTGTAGAGGTGTTTGTTGAATACATTTCTGTGAACCAAAGCAATGGCCTATGGACATCTGTAGAACTGGCTCTTCAGAGTCCCATGGGAAACTGTCCAGGAATGGAGTGAGGGGGTCGTGAAACACAGCCATCGTTAGAGATTATATTATATACAAATACAACATGTTCCATTGTCATTGCACTTCTATATAATACAAATTACATAAACAAAAGTAATAAATATCTTTAATCATAAAGAGACTTAAACAACATTCAAAACAAATAAACCCTCGAAGCTCATTGCTTCCCGGTGATTACACTGTATGTTGCTGTGATCTATGCTCTTGAGTTCATTCACGTTTATTGTATCTAAATGGTAAAAAATACTACAGATATGTTCCTCCAATCTCTTCCAACTGCAGTTCAGAATCCCCCTGCAGCAGCTTAGACTGAAGAGCATCTGCACCATGGAAACTAGGAAACATCGTAAAGCCAGGCTTTGGTTTTCCCACACTTCAGAGAGCTGTTGTATATTTGCCAGTGCACGAGGATGAAGCTATCACTGGTCTCAAGTAATTCCCTTTAAAATGGAGAGACACTTACGGGACGACACTCTAAGTTGCTTTCATCTTGAAAAGCAGTGAGGGGTTTTATCAGATCACGGAACTGGACAAGGTTTTGAATTTGGAATGGGGCAGAATGAAACATGGGGGAGAAAGGGCTCCCTGTAGCTCCAGGGAAGGTCTGCAGTGAGAGGAAGGAGGGTAGCAGGTGCCCAGCGGGCACTGTGGATTTTCTAGGAGCATGATGACATCATAGGCAGGTGCAATCTCTGGGACTTTCCATGCTCCATGTATGATGATATGTACATTTCTGCGTTCTGGCCGGATCTCCCTCCGAGACTTCTGCCTCCTATAAACATCTTACTTTTCATTGTTATGTCTCTTCTAGTGGGAGATAGAATGGCTACGCTCACATATTAAAAGGGCCATTATGCAGGAAGGAAAACAGCCATGGGGAAACATTCCTAGGAAGAAGAGTTCAGTTGAACTAAAGAAAGACTTTTTGGCAGTGTGGCAACTCATGCCTGTAATCCCAGCACTTTGGGAGGCCAAGGCAGAGAGATTGCTTGAGCCCAGGAGTTCATGATCAACCTGGGCAACGTAGTGAGACTCCACCTCTACAAAAATTTTAAAAACTAGCTAAGCATTGTCGTGCATGCCTGTAGTCCCAGCTACTTGGGAGGCTGAGACAGGAGGATCGCTTGAGCCCAGGAGTTCGAGGCTGCAGTGAACTGTGATCATGCCTCTGAACTCCAGCCTGAGTGACAGAGTGAGACCCTGCGTCAAAAAAAAGAAAAAAGAAGAAGAGAGAGGCACGGAGGGAGGGAGGGGAGGG
>NW_016804704.1:1472970-1555557 GCF_001698545.2 Rhinopithecus bieti
GAGGGGAGGGGAGGGAGGGAGGGAGGGAGGAAGGAAGGAAGGAGGGAAGGAAGGAATTCTTAGCAGCTAAAGGTGAGCGCCCCAAGAAACAGGCTTTCTCAAAATAAAGATGTCTTCAAAAGTGTGAGCAGAGCCTGTTGCCCATCTGAAGGGATGCTGGGAAAGGGACACCAGCTTCAAGAGTAATATTGAACTAAGGCTCCTTTATATATATATTTTTTTAGATGAATTCTCACTCTGTTGCCCAGGCTGGAGTGCAGTAGTGTGATTTCTGCTCACTGCAACCTCTGACTCGCAGGTTCAAGCAATTCTTCTGCCTCAGCTTCCCGAGTAGTTGGGATTGCAAGCACCTGCCACCACGCCCAGCTAATTTTTGTATTTTTATTACAGACAGGGTTTCACCATGTTGGGCAGGCTGGTCTTGAACTCCTGACCTCAGGTGATTCAGCCACCTTGGCCTCCCAAAGTGCTGGGATTACAGGCATGAGCCACCGCACCCGGCCTCTCATTTAACTCTTAAGTGGTTCTTAATTTGGAGGGGATCTTTCCCCTAACCCTTGCCCAAGGGAATGTGGCAGTGTCTGGAGACATTTTTGGTTGCCACTACTGGGGAGTGGGGGTGCTACTGTCATCTAGTGGGCGGAGGCCAGGATACTGCAAAACACCCCAAAAAACACAGGACAGCACGGCAACCCCCCAGCAAAAATTCATCCATCCCCAACGTCAGTAGTGCCGAGGTTGAGAAACCCTGCTCTGGGATACAATGAACCTCCAGTCTCAGGCTGTAATAAGATGATGCGTAAGCGTATTGCTCCTCCCCGTTCCAGCCATCCCACCGGATGCGAATATTGAGCTGACGGAGGGCATGGAGGTTTCTGAAGGACAGCAAAGCGCCTTTCCCTTCTTCCTCCTCCTCCTCTAATTTGCATCCACTTTTCCTTTTGCCGCAGCTGTACGTCATGTTTACAGCACTTAACGCTTCAAAGTTAGACTCTGAGGTGTCGAGTCCATAAAAAATGGCTTCTCCATGGATAGTCGGAGATTTCTGTTCATATTTAGGAGATGGGGACTGACACGTTGTGAGTTCATTTTATTTTAGAAACGCGACAATGCAATAATTCATGGAGACAGAGCCAAAGCGTTATAGTCTACTCGGCGACACCTTCTGGACGTAGAACACAGTCCGCTTGGCTGGGTGGGGACATGTTCGTAGGCGCATTTGGTTGTTGCATTTTCCATCTTACATTGAGGTATTGCTATTTTGAAGATGCTTGCCATCTTTATTCAGAGCGCTTGGTGACTTTAACTTGGAGAAGTGACAGCATTCTCCGGACATTCCTGTTTCCAAGATGGACATGTGGTGAGTGAGGCAAGAGCTGGGGGAATCTATCCTTTCTCAGTAACAGGAAAAGTAATTAAGGGAACACACAAAACTGGGCACAGGAATGAAAATGGATTGGGAGGAAATTAGCCCAAGGAGAGTCTACAAGCTAAGAGGTAAAGGACCGGCCAACCCAGTAGACCCTCCTCCTCAGACAGTCAGCCTCAGGGACTTTTTCAAAGCCCTGCCTTATGGAAAGTGTGGGTCGCTAAGACTTTGAAAAGACTTACTGCTTCTGGAAAAATGCTGTTTCCTTGACAACATGCGTTCTCTCTTTATTTTTCACTTGCCTTTTTATATTCTCACCATCTTTGAAGAAACAATGACAAGCAAATTACCCTGGGAGAGGAGAGATTTTGACAGGCACAGCCTCTCAACCCTTGGGCAGTCTGGGGAAGTTCTGGTGACCATTATAGCTCATTCCCAACGTCACCTGAACTGAATCTTGGCAGAGAATTTGCAACAGTTACGGAAATAACTGCAGATCTTTAAGAATGTGTTTTTAGATGCTTCTAAACATGTGTGCATGCAAACACACACACACATACAATTCAGCACTTTTAGTGCTAGCACTAGTGTGAAATCCAAGAAAGAAACAATGTCAGGAAATTGTAATGATCCTAAGGCTGTAAATTGTTACTCTGTTCTAGAAACTTACTAGTTAAGTTCATTTGAGAGCCACGGTGGAGAAAGTTGTGCCAGGGTATTCCGGAAACCCAGCCACCGACCAAGGGACTTTCTGGAGTGACTGGCTGTGCACGGATTGGATCTTTCGTGGTAGTGCTCATTCAATAGCTCCCTGCTATGCTATGGCAGAGTGCCCCACACGGGGCCAGTATCTGGTTCCGGGGAGCTCAGTGAAGTTTGCTTCCTCCTCTTCCTCACCCTTCCTCCTTGTTCTAATCACCTCACCCTTCCTCGTTCTAATCACCTCACCCATCCTCCTTGTTCTAATCACCTCACCCATCCTCCTTGTTCTAATCACCTCACCCTTCCTCCTTGTTCTAATCACCTCACCCTTCCTCCTTGTTCTAATCACCTCACCCTTCCTCCTTGTTCTAATCACCTCACCCTTCCTCCTTGTTCTAATCACCTCACCCTTCCTCCTTGTTCTAATCACCTCACCCTTCCTCCTTGTTCTAATCACCTCACCCTTCCTCCTTGTTCTAATCACCTCACCCTTCCTCCTTGTTCTAATCACCTCACCCTTCCTCCTTGTTCTAATCACCTCACCCTTCCTCCTTGTTCTAATCACCTCACCCTTCCTCCTTGTTCTAATCACCTCACCCTTCCTCCTTGTTCTAATCACCTCACCCTTCCTCCTTGTTCTAATCACCTCACCCTTCCTCCTTGTTCTAATCACCTCACCCTTCCTCCTTGTTCTAATCACCTCACCCTTCCTCCTTGTTCTAATCACCTCACCCTTCCTCCTTGTTCTAATCACCTCACCCTTCCTCCTTGTTCTAATCACCTCACCCTTCCTCCTTGTTCTAATCACCTCACCCTTCCTCCTTGTTCTAATCACCTCACCCTTCCTCCTTGTTCTAATCACCTCACCCTTCCTCCTTGTTCTAATCACCTCACCCTTCCTCCTTGTTCTAATCACCTCACCCTTCCTCCTTGTTCTAATCACCTCACCCTTCCTCCTTGTTCTAATCACCTCACCCTTCCTCCTTGTTCTAATCACCTCACCCTTCCTCCTTGTTCTAATCACCTCACCCTTCCTCCTTGTTCTAATCACCTCACCCTTCCTCCTTGTTCTAATCACCTCACCCTTCCTCCTTGTTCTAATCACCTCACCCTTCCTCCTTGTTCTAATCACCTCACCCTTCCTCCTTGTTCTAATCACCTCACCCTTCCTCCTTGTTCTAATCACCTCACCCTTCCTCCTTGTTCTAATCACCTCACCCTTCCTCCTTGTTCTAATCACCTCACCCTTCCTCCTTGTTCTAATCACCTCACCCTTCCTCCTTGTTCTAATCACCTCACCCTTCCTCCTTGTTCTAATCACCTCACCCTTCCTCCTTGTTCTAATCACCTCACCCTTCCTCCTTGTTCTAATCACCTCACCCTTCCTCCTTGTTCTAATCACCTCACCCTTCCTCCTTGTTCTAATCACCTCACCCTTCCTCCTTGTTCTAATCACCTCACCCTTCCTCCTTGTTCTAATCACCTCACCCTTCCTCCTTGTTCTAATCACCTCACCCTTCCTCCTTGTTCTAATCACCTCACCCTTCCTCCTTGTTCTAATCACCTCACCCTTCCTCCTTGTTCTAATCACCTCACCCTTCCTCCTTGTTCTAATCACCTCACCCTTCCTCCTTGTTCTAATCACCTCACCCTTCCTCCTTGTTCTAATCACCTCACCCTTCCTCCTTGTTCTAATCACCTCACCCTTCCTCCTTGTTCTAATCACCTCACCCTTCCTCCTTGTTCTAATCACCTCACCCTTCCTCCTTGTTCTAATCACCTCACCCTTCCTCCTTGTTCTAATCACCTCACCCTTCCTCCTTGTTCTAATCACCTCACCCTTCCTCCTTGTTCTAATCACCTCACCCTTCCTCCTTGTTCTAATCACCTCACCCTTCCTCCTTGTTCTAATCACCTCACCCTTCCTCCTTGTTCTAATCACCTCACCCTTCCTCCTTGTTCTAATCACCTCACCCATCCTCCTTGTTCTAATCACCTCACCCTTCCTCCTTGTTCTAATCAGCCCCTTCAAGCAACTGTTTAGCTGGCATTCGCTCACCCTCATCCCCAACCAACTTCACTATGTTGTTCTAGCTCTCAAATGAAGAACTTGACCATAATCTAACACGCTAACCATTCTTAGCAATTTTACACCAACTGCCCAAAAATGAGCTACTTAGGTCTCTCTCTGGCCTGAATTCAGTATAGTCTTTTATACGTATAAATTGTGTGTGTGTGTGTGTGTGTGTGTGTGTGTGTATGCATGCATGTATATGTGCATGTATACACACACACACACACACGTGAAAGGCGTAGATCTTAAGTGCCCCATGTAATCAGATTCAATGACTGCTCATCAAGACATGCTCATTCCAAGACTGCTCATTCCAGTCACCCTTGGAAGCTCCCTGGGCCCCCTTCATAGTCAAGGAACACCCTCTACATCTCCATAGGTCAGTGTTGCCAGTCCTGAAATTTCGTACCCACAGGATCATACAGTCTGCCACTGGCCTCATTCTCTAGATCTGCACTGTCAGTGAAGTACTCACTAGCCATGTGTGGCTGCTTCCATTAAAATTAATTAAAATCAAACTTCAAAACACAGTTATTCTGTTGCAATAGCCACATTTCAAGTGGCCAGTGACCACACACTCAGTGGTGTGCTGATCAGTATTTAGCAACTGGCTCTCTAATGGGGAAGAGCAAAGTTCTAATCTGTAGCACTTGCCAATTCCATGGTATAAATACTCACACCATAGCTAATTTCTAAGATGGCTGCGTTTACCAACTGGCTTGAAAAATTTATCAGATTTAACCTATTGACTCCAGCCTACCACTGCATGGCATGTGGCTAGTTGTTAACATGAACAGTGTGGATTGTAGAACATTTCTCTCAACTCAGCCAGTTCTATTGGAGAGCAGTGCTCTGAACGTTTACTCTGTTCGATGGACTGATTTTGCCATTTATTATTACCTGGCAAATTAACATTATACATATAATATTTAGTGTTTAAAAATATTGATGTTATTGGCCAGGTGTGATGGCTCAAGCCTGTGATCCCAGCACTTTGGGAGACCAAGGCAGGTGGATCACCTGAGGTCGGGAGTTCAAGACCAGCCTGGTCAACATGTTGAAACCCTGTCTCTACTAAAAATACAAAAATTAGCCAGACATGGTGGTGCATGTCTGTAATCCCAGCTACTGGGGAGGCTGAGGCAGGAGAATTGCTTGAATCTGGGAGGCAGATGTTGCAGTAAGCAGAGATCATGCCACTATACTCCAGCATGGGTGACAGAGCATGACTCCATCTCAAAAATATATGTACAGAGAGATATTATAAATATTATAATACTAAATATTATATATTAATGTTATATATACTTGTGTGTTTCTGTTCCTTCAACAAGAAACCGACTTTCTTCAAATGTCAAAAACTTTCTTTGCAATAACTAGGATATAAAGGATTCAATAATTACTTATTGAATGAAAACAAGTTGAGTGTTTCCAAACAAAAGAAAAACTCCATCAACAGAAAAGCTTTTATAAATAAAGTTTTCTCTTTTCAGTTCATATCTCAGTGCTGTTTGTCCTAGCCAGGTTGATGAAGGTTGCGATTCTTCATGCCAAAAACAAAGTTTTTATCCACAAATACATATGGAGGATCCTTTCAAGGCTGTTCCTCCTGGGGTGCCTTGGAGAGTCCCAGATCACATAATTAAAGACCAAGGATGCAGACCAGCAGGACTGGTCCCCAGACAGTGGGCAGCAGGTGCCTCTGTCTCCGTTCCTTCTCGCCCACATGTTCTCCAGCTGTTTTGTCTCCCCCGTCTACCCCAGTCAGTACTTATCAGGGCATTCTCCTGCTAGACGAGGATCAGGGCATTCTCCTGCTAGACGAGGGTGGAAGGGCAGGTATTCACACCAGGATGCCAACTGCTAAGCGGTGTTACAGGTGATGAGACGTGGTTCTTTCTTCTAACTCGCCTTGACTTTCTTCTCGCCCACCATGCTCATCTCAGAGGAAGAGGATGAGGGGAAAAAGGAGACGAGAATAAAAGCTGAAAAACACACACACACACACAAAAAAAACATAGTCTCTTAGCTGCTGTAACACAAAGCCTTTAAGGGCTTGCTGCCGTGTTACCATGATGTCTGTGAGGTGGAGGTTGAACTGAGAGAGCATGAGAAGGAGTGCAGAACAGACTACTTGTGAGATTTAAAGGCAAGCTGATGCCCCCCCATTATAAATATATATTTTTATATGTTCATATGTATATATGTATATATTCTGTCCACAACACAGAAGTGACAGTGATTGTTTAAACCTTTAGGTCTGATCATGCTACTCCCCTGCTCAGAACTCCCCAGTGTCTTCTCACCTCACTCTGACATATATATATATATATGAATAGAGATATAAAAAGCTTCACATGCCTCACTCAGAAATTTTCTTGCCTCACTCAGACTCATATCTGCATCTATATCTATATCTATGAGGGCATGTGAAATCTTTGTTTCATGAGCATCCTTCTATTAAAGAGCCACCAACTGAACAGTACAGTAACTGGGATTTTTTTTTTTTTGCAACATCCTGAAATATGCTTTTCAAGCCAACAAACAAAAGAACCTGGACCTTCCCTTTCATCCACGTGTATGCCACCAAAATCGTTGTGTTTGTAAACATGTCATGGACCCCAAAATAAGCCTGAGAAGCCACAGGCTTATAGTGTAGCTTGGACATTCACATTTCACCCATTCCTTCAAGATATAATCTCAATTGAATTCCAACTGAGGGGACTAAGTATGGATGAGGAAGCATGCGTGGGAGGCTGGCAAGGGAGGTGATTTGGGGAAGGAGGCCCTTATGTCGCCCTATCTTGGTAAGCACTCAGTTCCCTTCGCTGAATGTCTGTGAAAGAGACTGGGTTTTGAGTCAAGAGTTTTGCTCTGATCCAAGAACCATCCATGACCAGCTTTGGTCATGGATGTGATTCTTCTAGGCAATGCTTGTGCCTGGCTTTTGTCATAGGAGCTTGCCTGGCCCTTCAGTGGTCAGGAGCACCAGTGGGCTTTCTTTCCCTCACCTTGCCCTGAAAGAGAACACCTGGCCACCACGATGGCTCCCAGACAATGTGAAGCAAATTCCCCCCTTCCACACCTTCATCGCCCCGGCAATGTATTCAGAGGAATGACTTTGTGGGTGGGGCCTGGCACCTCATTGCATTCAGTGAGGGACGGGAGACTCCTGGAGACCTAAGCCAGTGCATGATGATGCATTCTGCAACTGCCGCATTGAATGATATATTTTATCATAGCAGAAGCTCCTTATAGAGAGCCTTTGTGGTTGGGTTAGTGTTGGCATAACCCAGCACTTTGAGAGGCTGAGGCAGGTGGATTACTTGAAGTTGGGAGTTCTAGGCCATCCTGGCTAACATGGTGAAACCCTATTTCTACTAAAAATACAAAATTAGCTGTGTGTGGTGGCTCATGCCTGTAATCTCAGCTACTCAGGAGGCTGAGGCAGGAGAATTGCTTGAACCTGGGAGATAGATGTTGCAGCAAGCTGGGATCATGCCACTGTACTCCAGCCTGGGCAACAGGACTCCATCTCAAAAAAAAAAGTGCTGAATAACAAGCCAGTCACAAAGCCAAGTCCTGAAGAGTGGAGTGGGAAGGATATTGATGATAAATCAGGAGAATTGGGTTTAAGAACTAGCTCTGGTCCTGTATCAAGAGGCAGTTCTAGAAAAGTCTCCAAGTTCTAAATGCCAGATCTGCATTGGTTTCATAAAGAGACTAGTGATTGTCTTTTCTGTCCCATGGGATGATTTATTAGTAGCACTCTTCAGCCTTTCTTCAGTGATTACCTTCTCTCAGGCACTGTACTAAGCCCTCATTGCCTTATCTCATTTAATTCATGGCCGCAGGAGCACTTGCAGTTATAATACCAATTTTTCAGACGAGGGAACCAAGGCTTACTTTTAAGTAAGACTCATTCAAGGTGCAGAGTGAGTAAGGAGTGGAGTTGAGATTTCAGCCTAGCATTGTCTGGCTCCAAAGACCAAACCCTTGACCATAGTGTAGCCCTGTTGTGGCCAAACAGAAGGTGACAGGCAAGGTACTCTGCAGACAAACAGAACAAACTGCACCACTGCAGGGACATCTGTTATCATTGATAAGGAGCAGGAACTCTAGCTAGAGACAAAAAGGGGTCAGATGAATTTCACCAACTTGCTGCCTGGAGCCTCCATTTCTCTTGAAATACAACAATGTCGAGGTTGATGGATTTGGCTGCAAGTGAGCAATTTGGGCATCTCAATCCCATTGACTCTGTCCATGAATTTTGCTTCAGGCGGCCCTGCCTTGGTCAGCACAGAGCACCACATACATCTCAGCAATGTCAGTGGGCTGCTTGTGCCCAGTGGAGCGAGAGCCAGTTGGAGATTAGTCCCTACACCTTTCCTGTGATGTCTCTTTGGCTGGAATAAAAATTGCAAACAGCCCAGTGGATTCCCTGAGAGCTTCAAGCACGCAAGAAACTTTTTAAAACCACTCAGGACTTTTTCAGCATGTCCTCAGCTGAATCCTGCTCCTCCTCTGTCCCTGATGTGCTGACACTGACCTGCATGCCTCTGCTGGGAGCTTGTGGACCTGGCGCTGACCCACAGCATTCCTCCTTGGCTACCGTTCCTTGATTCTTTCTCAAGGATGAGGTTGTACCGGCTCTCAACTGCACCAGCTCCCAACTCCAGGTTGCCTCCAGCAGTCTGCTTACCCTGCTGTCTTCTTATGGACCACTTGCCAGTAACATTTTTGGCTGTACCAGTTCTTTATGAGAGAAGCTTCAAATGGATTCTTCGGACCACCGGCTCACAATCTTCCTCGATCCCGCTTCCGTGTTTGGGCAGGCTCATTAGGATCTTTATAAAGTTCTTTGAGGATCTAAATATTTTTGGTTTTATTTTGATGGAATGATCCCCTTATTTAATGATCTTCTCCATAAAGGAGACTCTTGGAATGCATTGCCCACTACTATTCACAAGATAGAATTTGGATGATCGGAAATGGGACACGTGCGGCCGCTGTTACAGTTTCTATTCAACATTGTACCTGAGGTTCCAGCCAAGACATCAGGCAGGAAAAATAAATAAAAGGCATCCAGACTGTAAAGGAAGAAGTAAAACTGTCTCTATGTGCCAATGACATGATGTTCTATATAAAAAAAAACCTTAAGAAGGCCGGGTGCAGTGGCTCACACCTGTAACCCAGCACTTTGAGAGGCTGAGGCAGGTGGATTACTTGAAGTCGGGAGTTCTAGGCCATCCTGGCTAACATGGTGAAACCCTATCTCTACTAAAAATACAAAATTAGCTGTGTGTGGTGGCTCATGCCTGTAATCTCAGCTACTCAGGAGGCTGAGGCAGGAGAATTGCTTGAACCTGGGAGATAGATGTTGCAGCAAGCTGGGATCATGCCACTGTACTCCAGCCTGGGCAACAGGACTCCATCTCAAAAAAAAAAAAAAAAGAATCTGCAAAGAAACCAACATTGCATTTATTTATTTATTTATTTATTACCATTTTATATATATTTTATTGATGTTATCTTTTTGTATTATTATTATACTTTAAGTTCTAGGGTACATGTGCACAACGTGCAGGTTTGTTACATATGTATTCATGTGCCAAGTTGGTGTGCTACACCCATTAACTTGTCATTTACATTAGGTATATCTCCTAATGGTATCCTTCCCCCCTCCCCCCACCCCACAACAGGCCCCGGTATGTGATGTTCCCCTTCCTGTGTCCAAGTGATCTCATTGTTCAGTTCCCACCTGTGAGTGAGAACATGCGGTGTTTGTTTTTCTGTTCTTGCGATAGTTTGCTGAGAATGATAGGGCGTATACACACCATGGAATACTACGCAGCCATAAAAGAGGATGAGTTCGTGTCCTTTGTAGGGACATGAATGCAGCTGCAAACATTGCATTTCTATACAGAGTGCACATCTAAAAACGAAATTTAAAAAATTTTTGATTTATAGTAGCATAGAAAAGAATAAGATTTACTCCTTAGAATAAATGTAACAAAAGAAACGTAAGACTTGTACTCTGAAAACTAAAAAATACTGTGAAAGAAATAAAAGAAGATCTGAATAAATGTAAAAACATCCCGGGTTTTGCGATTGGCAGACTTAGACTTAATATTATCAAGATGGTAATATTACTCTCCAAAGTGATCACCAATTCAATGCAATTACTATCAAAATCCCAGCTGCCATTTTTGCAGAAACTGAAAATTTATGGAGAAATACAAGGGACCCAGAATAGCCAAAATCATCTTCAAAAAGAGCAAATTTGGAGAGCTCACACTTTCTGGTTTCAAAGCTTATTACAATGCTCCAGTCATCAAAACTGTATGGTACTGGCATATAAATAGACACATGGATAAATGGAATAGAATTGAAAGTGCAGAAATAAACACCAATTAATGGTCAATTGATTTTCTTTTTTAAATTTTGTAAGTTTTAATTATTCTGGATATGTAATAGTGTACATATTTACGAGGTACGTGTGATGTTTTCATGTGGGCATACAGTGTGTAATGATCAAATCAGGATAATTGGGGTATCCATCACCTCAAGCATTTAGCATTTCTTTATGTTAAGAATATTCCAATTCCACCCTTTTAGTTTTTTAAAAATATATAATAAATTGTTGTTAATTGGAGTCACCCTACTATGCTACTGCATACTAGATCTTATTCATTCTATCAACCTGTATTTTGTACACATTAACCATCCCCACTTTATTACCTTCTCCCCACTACCCTTCTTAGCGTCTGACAACCATCATTCTACTCTCTGTCTCTATAAGTTCATTTTTAAGCTCCCACATATGGATGAGAACATGCAATATTTGTCTTTCTGTGCCTGACTTATTTCACTGAACATAATGTCCTCCAGTTTCATCCATCTTGGTGCAAGTGACAAGATTCCATTCTTTTTTATGGCTGAATAATACTCCATTGTGTATCTTTACCACATTTTAAAAATTCATGCATCTATTGATGGGCACTTAAGCTGATTCCTTATTTTGTTTACTGTGAATACTACTGTAATAAACATGGGATGCAGATTTCTCTTCCATATGCTGATTTTTTCTTTTGGATATATACCCAGGAGTGGGATTGCTGGATCATATAATTGTTCTTTTTTTTTTTTTTTTTTTTTGAGGAACCTCCATACTGTTCTCTATAGCAGCTGCACTAATTTACATTCCCACCAACAGTGTACGAAGGTTCCCTTTCTCGGCATCCTCACTAACATTCGTATTGCCTGTCTTTTGGATAAAAGCCATAAGAGTGAGTGTCAAGACAATTCTGTGGGGAAAACAATAGACTTTTCAACAGGTGGTCCTGAGACAACTGGTTATCCTCAGGCAAAACAACCCAGTTGCAACTCTACTTCATGCCATCCTCAAAAATTAATGCAAAATCTACTTGGAAGAGCTAACACTTGAACTCCTAGAATAAAACAGATGGCTGTGTAAATTACCTTGGATTAGACAATGGTTTCTTAGATACAAGTGTAAAAGCCCAAGCAATAAAAGATAAAATAGATAAAAATTGTTCTTCCAAGAACCCTGTCAAGAAAGTGAAGAGACAACCTACAGAATGGAAAAAAATGTTTACCAATCATTATCCATTAAGCACCTAGTATCTAGAACATATAAAGTGTTATTACAACTCAATGACAAAAAGTCAAATAATTCCATTTTAAAATAAGCAATGGATATGAGTAGACATTTCTCCAAAGAAGATACACAAATGTCCAATATGCACACAAAATGGTGCCCAACATCATTAGTCATTAGGGAAATACAGAGCAAAACCACAAGGAGATACCACTTCACACCCATTATTATGACAATAATCAAAAGACCACAGACATTGGCAAGGATGTGAAGAAACTGAAACACTCATACATTGAAGATGAGAAAATAACATGGTACAAGATGCTTTGTAAAGCAATTTGTCAGTTTCTCAGGAAGTTAAACATAGAATTATCACATGATTTAGTAGTTCTACTCATATATATATATATATATATATATATATATATATATATGCAAGAGGACTGAAACTATATATCTATACCAAAACTTGTACATGAATATTCAAGGTAGTTTTTTCTTATAACAGCCAAAATGTGGAAACAACCCAAATGTCTATCAACAGAAGAATCGATAAGCAAAATTTGGAATAGCCATACTATAGGCTGTTATTCCACCATAAAAATAATAAAGCATTGATTCCTGCTACAATATGGACACATCTCAAAAACATGCTATGTGAAAGAAGCCAGACACAGAAGACAAAATATTGTATAATTCCTCACCTTCCCTTTGCATACCTTCACTTCCATAGCTCTCCCGCATATCTGTGGTACTCCTGTAACTAAGACCCTATCCCATGGTACCATAGGTGGCTCAGCTCCCCTGATGGTACCAAGACTGATGCAGCCATTCTTGTCTTCAACATCCTTAGACCACTCCAGATAGTCAATCTGGAATGCAGGCTGGTGGTCAATTTTGAAATATTGATGCACATGAGGAGACTCTTATTTAAGCCTCATCATCACTTTAATGCTACCTTTCTTTCTCTTCTCCCATCCACCTGCATCCCTTTGTGACTCAAAATGTCAGCCAATAATCCAAATTCATCATAGCTCCTAACTAAGTGACTGGTGCAGGGTTATCATCCTTATAATCCTTACAGCTTGAGACCATGGAAACCACTGTGTGCTGAGAAGAAGCATCTAAACGTACATTCTCCTCTCATGGACCAACAGGAGGGTGTGAACATGGGCTGTGATGTGCTTTACCAGAAGTTTCTGGAAGGCCAGGGCTTCAATTATGCCCTGGCTTCAATACTTGGAGTTGGGTGTTGTGTCTTGGAGAGAAATCAGATGATTCAACCACGAACCACAATGATAATCTGAACCTACAAGATAAAAATAGAAGAATGAGTCCTTGAACCTAAGAGCAGCAGCATCTATGTATCCAGAAGAACTTTCTGTAAGGCCCAAGTCAGTTACATGTGGGTGGAAAGAAACCTGTTACACCTTAGACCATGATTCTCAACCATTGCATGCCAAACCTTTGTGTCTGCAGCAATTTGAAAAACCTGACATCCTGAGAGCCACCCTTGGATAGCCTCAGGCAGTAGGTCTAGGGAGGGTCCTGAGCACCAATCCTCTAAATTTCTGCCTGAAATCATTGGCTGTTTTCTGTGTGCAAGGTGATGATGGCTACATTTTAGAAGAAAGTCGTTCTATTTTATAGCTACATGCCAAATATCTACAGATGAAATAAACAAAAGGAAATCTCCCCAATGGTTGTAATGTGCAGCCAGGGTTGGCACTGACTAGATGACGGATTGAATCCAACAACCGTGGGTCCACCCAAGTCGTGCTTTGGATGCAGAAGTGACAGAGGCTGCCCTGTTCCTGAGGAACTTGCAGCCCCGAGGGAGAGACAAACACATGAACGAACAGTGGTCTGTGCGATAGGTGTCCTTGAAGTGGTGCGAGCCAGGCATAGGGAGATGTGTGTGTGCAGTTCTCCATGGAGACATAGGGAAGAGCCTTGGGAGAACAAGGTGATTTCTGGGCTTCTAAAGGGGCCATTTGGATAATAATGGCAGCTCTTTCAGGGCTTATAGCTCTAATTTCTTTAACTTGGTTAAGATTTGATCTCCTGGCTCTATTGGAAGAACACATTGGCAGAAGTCATCACCTTTTTCACCCTGAAGGGCAGATTCTATGTAGGTAAGTGGTATGGTGCAGCCAGCCCCGTGGTCATCTACACCAGAGTGGTTCCAAGGCTAGTGTCCCTGACCGGCTGCACTGTGCCTCAGGATGGAGAGGAAGATTCACAGAAGTGAAGACATCGGCGATTGGCAGCCTCTTGGTTTGTCTTGACCTAGTCGAGGCAACAGGTTCAAGGTGCATCATGAATAACCTTGCCCTCTTCAGGACACTCCCTCACCAGAGACTCTAATGGCCCCAGTGGAATGTGCCTACCCTAAGACCCTACAAATTGTGGTGGAGGCCTTGGCAGCTCCCAGTTTGGGCTGGGATGCTGTCCTTCTTTGAACAGAAAACACATGTAGATAGAATGTTCCATCTGCTCTGATCTCTCAAGTATTTCTCATTCAGTCCCATTTAACCGGTCACAAAGCACTTTAGAAGGCTGTGTCAATCGGAGGCTGAGATAATAGCTGTGCCATTACCTTGAGCATTGTTGAAACATGAAGGCTAAAATGCGTCTCATTATTCAAGTTCTCAGAGCAATGGCATCTAGCCAAATGGTCCCATTAACTCTCGAGGCCTTACTTCCCATGCTTTCCACCTTTAAATAATAATTTCTTTTAAAGGAAGTAAAGAAAAGTTGAAGGCTATCATTGACCTCCATACAGCAGAGTCTGTCACGTCTGGAGATGCATTATCTATGTATGGGGCTTTCAGAGTTCATCTGATGAAAGCTTGATGTACGGTTTTCAGAGTCAAGAAAATTCTCCCACTTTGGATTCAAAAATGAGGAGTTTTAAGTGCAGGTGAGGAGCTGAGGTTTCTGGTCTTGTTGGAAATGCCCTGGTGACAGCTTTCTGTGCTGGATTCTTCCTCCTCAGTCTGCAGCCCTCTTTTTCTTCCAGTGGACACCTAATGTAAGTCTTTGGGTCTCAGTATATCTATCTATAAAGTGGGGGATTGGGCTGGACTTCTAACATTCTTCTGTTTCTGAACTTCAGTGTTTCTGACTTTTTCCTGTTGGCATAATCTTCTTCTTTTTTTTTTTTTGAGACAGAGTCTCGCTCTGTTGCCCAGGCTGGAGTGCAATGGCCGGATCTCAGCTCACTGCAAACTCCACCCCCCGGGTTTATACCATTCTCCTGCCTCAGCCTCCCAAGTAGCTGGGACTACAGGCGCCCGCCACCTCGTCTGGCTAGTTTTTTCGTATTTTTTAGTAGAGACGGGGTTTCACCGTGTTAGCCAGGATGGTCTCAATCTTCTGACCTCGTGATCTGCCCGTCTCGGCCTCCCAAAGTGCTGGGATTACAGGCTTGAGCCACCGCACCCGGCTGGCATAATCTTCTTAAATTGGTTCACGGAAACAACACAAATACTGTTATAGCAATAGCTAATGCTTACAGAATGGTTACCATGTGCTGTCTGTATCCTTTCCTTTAATCCCATCATCAATGGCATGAGGAAGGTTCTATCGTTCTCTCTGTTACACAGATAAGGAAATGGAAGTGCAGGCCGGCTCAGTATCTTGCTCAAGATCACACAGCTGGCAAGTGTCAGAACTGGCTGCAAACCCAGGCCTAACTGTCAACCCTCAGTATGGTCAGCCTCTCTGGTGCTATTCAGCAAAACACCCCCAAAACCCGGTGGCTCATAACAACCATCATTTTATTATCTCTCATGGTTTATGGGGATCAAGAACTTGGGAAGGACTTTGCTACATGCTTCTGGCCCATGACCCCTTTTGCAGTTGTGAACAGACAGACAGTGGCTGGAGTGAGAAGGAGAGAAGCAGAGAGCTGTCTGGGCTTTCTTCTTTCCTCTCTCCCCCTCTCCCTCCCTCTCACGTCATCTCAGGGCCTTTCCAGGTGGTGGCTCCATGAGAGCTAGCTGGGCTTCCTGACAGCATGATTGTCTCAGGACAGCCCCAAGCTGTTCATGTGGCAGCTTAGGGTCTCCAAGAGCAAGTGAATTCACCATCCAGATCAGAACCTGAATAACCATTGATGACCCAGCCTGCTAGCCCCAGAAGTCACACAACACACTTGAAGTTGTGCTCTTTTGGCCAAAGAGTCCCAGAATCCCACCCAGTTTCAAAGGGATGGAACACACATTCCAGGTATCAATGGAAAGAATGTCAAGGTCGCATTTTAAGAGGAATGTGTATAATGAAAGACATTGTTGGGCAACCTTTGGAAATTACAGTCTTCCGCAATATCTGTATTCATCAGCTCGGGCTGCCATAAGATGATACCATAGTCTAGGCAGCTTAACCATCAGGAATTTATTCATTTCTGGAGGCTGGAAGTCCAAGACTAAGGAGCCAGCAGGGTTCTTTTCTCCTGAGGACTCTCTCCTTGACTTGCAGATGGCCACTTTCTCCCTGTGTCTTCACATGGCCTTTTCTCTGTGTGAGAGTAAAAAGAGAGAGGTCCCTGGCATCTCTCCCTCTTCTAATAAGTACACCAGTCCTATTGGATGAGGGCCCCATTGCACAGCCTCAGTTAATCTTCATTACCTCCTTATAGGCCCTGTCTCCAGTGCAGTCACATTGAGGGTCAGGGCTTAAATTACATGAATTTAGGTGGGTGGGGAGGGGTGGTGGGAGCAGAAACACAATTCGGCCCATAATAATTTCTAACTGCAAAGCCTTACATGCTTTACTGCACTTACAGAAATAAATGGCTAGTATGATAGAAAAAAAGAAAAGAAAACAATATACAATTTTGGGGATCAGCTAGATTACTTACTATGTAAATATGAACAAATCACTGAATATCTCACAGCCCTGGCACCCTTCTCAATGTTAGAGAGCCCCTAGTGAGCACGTTTCAATTAGAGTCCTTTGGTTGCAAGCAACAGAAATCAACGCTGGCTGGATTAAACAAAATCAGGGCTCACTGGGAAAGAGATAGTTGGCTCCCAGAACTAAATGACCTGATGGAAATGCAGTCAGGGAAAGGGATGAGAACAGATAGATCAAGGTGCTGGTGGCCAATCAACAGTCTTGAGAGGGCGCCAGAGACAGGATAGATTATTTCCAGCATGCTTCTCTTTCCTCCTACATCCTTCTGCTCAACTTCCAAAATCCTAGGAGGCATCTCTAGTGTCAATGTGAGTTACCTGCTCAACTAGCTCATGGCTAGTACCACACCTTGAAAGACAGTTCTGCCAAGATTGCAATCAAAGGACTCTGTGAGGGAGCTAATTATTCCCAGTTCTTCCAGGATGAAACTGGGTCCCTGGTACCCCCCTCTACAGAGGAGAAATATATAGCAACCAAAAAACTGACAAGTGTTCTTCATATTATAGGGCTGTTGTAAAAATAGCATGATATGTAAAACATGCCAAATCTGATGCCTGACACCTAGGAGGCCCTCAATAATCATTGCCCATTATTAAAAATTATAATCAATGTGTTTGACTGCTCCTCTGCTCAGTGTGTGTCTGGACCTTGCCCTGCAAATGTGTGGACTGCTCAATGTCAATTGAGTGATGAACTGGATGAATGAATGACATTCAAATTCTCCAGATAAAGGACACAAAGACTCATCTCAGGGCTTGGCCTCCCTCCTTGAAGACAGCTCTGAGGAGGGAGGTCAGAGAGCTGAGGAATGGTCAGACCCATGGGATTTGGGGTGGCACTTGACATTCCACAGAGCCCCCCAGTCCCCATATTTTAGAGCCTCCTCCATCAGAATGGGCTGCATTCTGCTGCATGTAAATGGAAACCAGACCATGGTGGCATAAATATGGAGCATTTTGGGTTTTGTTGGCTCTGGTTTTGTTCTTCTGTAACAAGCCTGGATATAAGCAGTTCATGGCACAGCCATCATCCCTACTTGTTCTGCAGGACCCAGCCTCTCTGTCATTAATGTGCGGTTTTTATGCCCATGGTTGGCAGCTAGCGGAACATGCCTCTAGACATCATGCCAGCTCTCCAGGTGCAGGAGAAAGCAGTGGGGAATGGCTGGGGGCAGCCAGCCTCAGCATCGTCTGCATTACATGGGTCTCCTTCAGGTCTGCTTTTCAGTGAGCATCTCAAAGAGCAAAACCCTATGAACCAGAAAAACACAAGTTTCCTTCCAAAAAGAGGCAGGTGCTCAAGTCCACATGTGGGAGATGTTTGGGTTTTCCTTGCAGAGTTCTAGACCAAAGACATGGAGGAGTAGATTTGCCATGGCTGCACGGCTGCCTCAAGATCTCCCAAGACTTGGTTTCCTCTTCTCCAAGACTTGGACATAGGAGGGGGCTCTGGTGGGAGCTATTTGAGGAGGATGTAGAAGTGGTATGTGGGTCATCCAGCTTACATTGGGGTAAGAGTAACATTACCCGAGGCCACTGTGGGTCGCTTTCATGGAGATCTGTTGCCTTAACCTGCCTGGCTTCCATCTCCCTTCCTCTGAAGATGCTGCTCTCTGCTTCTGTTGGTAATGCCCAGCCTCACCATGCACCATCCCGGTGGCTCCCATGCTCCTGTCCTCACCACCAGATTCCAAGGTTGGGCACATGAAGTAGACGTGGCGAATCGGAATGTTCATCTCCATTGGCCACATTGTCTGCCTCCAGAGTGGGCTGATGCCCTTAGCAGGAACAGACAGGGTCACAGTGAGTGCTGGGTGGTGTGACCACGACCTCAGACTCAGCTCTGGGACTTTGCTGTAGCTGACGGGAAAAGGCACCCTCTTTCTTCAGCATTGTGAACCAGTGGTGGCCACTTTTGCTACCACCCCAGGAGAGCATGCCCTGAAAAGGAAGCCCATACAGAGAAAAGCAGATCCCAGGGAAAAAGAAAGTCCTGGTTCGCCTGGCTTTGGGGCCCCTAGATTAATTTAAAATGTTTGATTTTCTGTTTTCCGCCAATTTTTTTGGCGATTTTATTTTTAATTTTTATTATACTTTAAGTTCTAGGGTACATGTGCACAACGTGCAGGTTTGTTACATATGTATACATGTGCCATGTTGGTGTCCTGCACCCATCAACTCGTCATTTACATTGGGTATATCTCCTAATGCTATCTCTCCCCCGCCCCCCACACCATGACAGGACCCGGTATGTGATGTTCCCCTTCCTGTGTCCAGGTGTTCTCATTGTTCAAACCCCACCTATGAGTGAGAACTTGCGGTGTTTGGTTTTCTGTTCTTGCAACGTTTGCGAAATGGATGCGTTTCCCGCTGCAATCCATGTCCCTACAAAGGACATGAAACTCATCCTTTTTGTGGCTGCATGTATTCCATTGGTGTATATGTGCCAACATTTGCTTAATTCCAGTCGTCGTGATGGACATTTGGGTTGGTTCCAGTCTTTGCTATTGTGAAGTAGTGCGCCAATAACGTACAGTGCATGTGTCTTTATTAGCAGGCATGATTTATAATCCTTTGGTATGATCCCAGTAATGGGATGGCTGGGTCAAATTGGTATTTTAGGTTTTAGATCCTTTGAGGAATCGCACACTGCCTTCCACAATGATTGAGCTAGGTTGTACAGTCCCCACCAACAGCGAAATGTGTTCCTATTTCTCACATCCTCTCAGCACTATTTTGTTTCCTGACTTTTTAATGATCCCCCATTCTAAAATGGCCATGATGATGGTATCTCATTGCGGTTTTGATTTGCATTTCTCTGATGGCAGTGATGGTTCGCATTTTTTCACGTGTCTGTGGCTCTAATGTCTTCTTTTGAAGAATTGTGTTGTTCATATCCTTTGCCCACTTTCTTGATGGGGTTGTTTGTTTTTTTTTGTAAATTGTTTGAGTTCTTCTGTAGGTTCTGGATATCAGACCCCTTGTCAGATGAGATAATTGCAAACATTATTTCTACCATTCTGTAATAGGTTGCGGTTCCTACTCTGTATGCAGTTTCTTTTGCTGTGCAGAAGCTCTTTAGTTTAATAAATTGTGCTGGCAAAATGGCTAGCCATGTGTAGAAAGCCTGGGAAACTGGTCCCTTCCTTCACCTTATTACAAAAATTAATTCAAAGATGGATTAGAGACTTACAATGTTAGACCTAAAACCATAAAAACTCTAGAAGAAAACTTAGGCAATACGCTTTAGGACATAGGTATGGGCAAAGACTTCATGTCTAAAATACCAAAAGCAATGGCAACAAAAGCCAAAATTGACAAATGGGATCCACCATTTTTTCCTTAAATCGGTCTGAGTTGGGTTTCTGCTGATTACGATCAAAAAATTCCCAACCAACCCAGGCTGTCCCACACCCTGGGTCACTGCGATTCCTGTTTATTTTTTATTCCATTACTGCATACTTCACCTGGAGACCTAATTGTACTTGAGAGATGCTGGACCATGCAGAGAGGGATGTGATAATGATGTTTTAGGATCGAGAGAGAGAGAAGAAACTGAAATCCTTGTAATTGTGTGCAAAGGTTTGTCCAGGCTGTTTTTTCTTTCTTTTTTGTTTTTTTAAATAAGACCAAGCCATCCCTGCAGCTTGTCTTTCAGATGAAAATCCAAAGGACAGAATTTCTCCTGAGGCATTGTCTGTGTGCTTCATTTCCTTGGATTGCCTTGTAGGAAAAGCTCCAGAAACATCAGTGAGAGATTTTTGAAGAATCTCCATGTATCACAATATGACGGGGAGCTGCTTTGGGTTTTTTCTGGGGCTGTTTTCAGGGCTGCCAACTCAGCCAGCAATCCTGAGTCATCAAATCGTTTAAACGTTTTATATGTTTCAAAAGGTGCGAAAGCACTCTTCCACTGACAAGTTTTTGATGAAGCTAGCAAACTCTCCCAGAAGCATGTTTTGAAGGAGAAAGGGACTCACTCCTCCAAGGCTTCGCAGACCTCTCTGTGGGTAATCTTATCATTTTGGTGATAGGAAACTGGCTGAGGCATGGGAACCTGAGGACTATTTTGTAAAGTGGGATTAAAAAGCTGTGTGAGGAGATGGTGAAAACTCCACTCAGGTGGAGCTCTAACCAGTTTTTCACCCAGGTACTAACACGTTGTCTGATCTGTGGATTCTTGCTGAATATTAACCGTGGTGTGGCTGCACTAACTCTGACAGTCCAGAGTCACCTTGACACCCTTGGTTTGTCTATGGGTGTATTAGTCTGTTTTCATGCTGCTAATAAAAACGTACCTGAGACTGGGAAGAAAAGAGGTTTAATGGACTCACAATTCCACGTGGCTGGAGAGGCCTCACAATCATGGCAGAAGGCGATGAGAGAACGAGGCGGAGGCAAAAGCGGAAACCCCTTATCAAACCGTCAGATCACATAAGATTTTTTCGCTACCATGAGAACAGTATGGGGGAAACCGTCCCCATGATTCAATTCGCTCCCACTGGGTCTCTCCCACAACACCTGGGAATTACGGGAAAAAAATTCAAGATGAGATTTGGGTGGGGACACAGCCAAACCATATCAGTGCGTGACCCATTCGAAGGGCGTCCACCTGCCCTACGGCCCTCGAGATGAGGAGTCAACAGCTGTTTCTCCTTGTAATGATAGATGTAGGGAGGCGGAGTGGGGACGTGGGTCCTGCTGCCTGGGCTTCCTGGGGTTTGCCTCCTGTCCCCAGCTGTGTGCAGAGTCACTTCCTGCGGCCTCCAAGCAAGTGCTGCCTGCGTTGCCAGCCTGTGTGTGGAGTGAGGCCCTGGCTCTGGATGCCACCAGTGCCTCCTTCTGTGGAGCTCATTTGTAACCATCCTCCTTCTCCCTCTTGGGCTCTCCCTTGTTCCAGTGTCCCCTCCTTAAGGAGAGCTGCCCTTCATTTTCCTGTTTGTCAGCCTGGTGCCATCTGCAGCTATTTGACACCCATGCTCCCTCCAGCTGCTCGTTTTCCTGGGCTGGAGCTGTGAAAGTGGCATGAGGGTCACCATATCATATCATATCATGTCATGTCGCTCCCCAGTGTGGCTAACTTGCACAGTTATTCATCTCCTAACAAAGACCGAGCTTTAGGAGAGGAGTACCTATGACCGTTTGGTTCACATCTGTAAACCCAGGCCCCAGTGTCCTGCCTGGCCCAGTGCAGGGCCTCAGAAGATGTTATTGGGGTGAATGAGTGAAAATCAGAAGGATGTTGGGCAAGGAGAGGACAGTGGGCTGACCTGGGCTATGTGCAGGTCCTCAATGCAAACCAAACCAAAGCAACAAATGACTAAGTCAAACCTCCATTGATTTTGAGGTTTATTTTGCCAAGGCTGAGGATGTACCTGCGAAAAGGAAACACAAGTTACAGTAGGATTTGCACCTGTGCTTTTCCCAAAGAGGGTTTTGAGGACCTCAGTGTTTAAAGGGGAAAGAGCAGGCAGGAGGGGAAGGAGGAAGGGAAAGAAAAAGGGAAAAAGAGTATGCAATGAGGCAGGGGTCACTTTCTTGGGAGGCCGTGGTTAGCCGCTCACCAAATCCACATTTTACATGTGAAAGGAGGGCGTAGAGGAACAGTCAACTATGCATTCTTAGTGTGCTCAGTAAATCTGCATTTTACACAAGATAAAGCAAACAGGTGAAATCACAGCTTTTTAGTAACGAAAGGGAGGCAGTTTTTGCATGACTCTGTTTCCCAAACTTAACTTTGCCTTTGGGACAGTGAATTTGGGGTCCTGAGATTCTATTTGCCTTCCACAGGGAGCCGTCTGAGAACTCAGTCATTTTATGACTAGCAACCTGAGAGTGTGGGGCAGGGACAGCTAGAGAACTGGAGTATCACAGCCATCAGCACTAGGGAAAATCCCAGAAGGTCTTAGACCTCTGCAGAGGGAATAAGTCCAGGTCGGCTCTTGGTGGACAGGGGAGGATTTGGTGATATTCATTTTTAAAAATAAGGCCGGTGAGGCTTTCTGTACCATGTCACAGGCCAGAGAACATCTTGTGGCTAAAAAGGGAAAAGAATGTATTATTCTATTATCAGAGAGTCAAACTGAATGCTAATCCTACAGGTTGTCTCCCTTTTCCTGGTATTGTGACTTTATCATCATGCCTTGGTCTTTACAGAGTAGGAGATGCTGGAGGGGAAAAAAAAAAAGGCTGAGTTTATGATGCAGAAAAGTTAGAAATTGTTCTTAGGATGTTAACCAACACTCCCGAGGCTGGTCACCTGCCTGGAGTCAAGGACTTACAAAGTCAGTCCCATCTTGTCCAGGGGTTTACGGTGAGGAGAAGGATTGGGGACCTGGGTCTGCTTTCCTCTTTCTTTTGATATTTATTTACTTTGAGGAGGCCAGCTTCTTTTTATATTGTGACTTATTCTTCCTTTGAATTATGATTCCTTTCTGTTGATGGATCCTGAAAGCAACCACCCTATAAAACATTTACAGGCCAACAACACCGTGACTGGGAAAGGAAACTTTGCACATTGATCACCATCATAAATGGCCCTGGAGGCTGGCAGGCTAGGGAAAGGATTTGTCAAGAGGGCAGATTTTCTCTTGCTTTTTTAAAAAAGTAAATAACAAGGTTTGCTTGTCTCTCTGCCCTGCATCTCTTTCCGGGCTAAGGCCTCTCAAGCCCGCTCCTAGAACGGCGGTTCTGATTTGACTTCGCCCCCTGCCTTTTGTAAATTCCGGTAGCCTGCCGTCTAGAAGGTTCTCCTCACATTTTCTGCATCGCTGGAGCCAGTTGGCAGCAAAAGCAAAGCTCTCTGGCTTCCATCCCACTTCCATCAGATGGACATGAACCTGGTAAACTGCAGTTCCCACTGAGTTACCAGAGAGGGAATAAGCCAAAATTGTCTCACTTTCCCTGGAGGGCTTCCCCAGCCAGGATCAAAGGCCCTTGGCAGGCTCTGGGATGCTGGGAGGGGAAGCACCTCAGATGGCATGGATCACACATGGGGCGCAGGGCAGCCTTGCCTGGCGACTGGCAGATGGAATCTTCTCTTAGTGCCCTGTTCCTGCTGCTCATTGCTTCCCAGACTGGATGGCCCACAATGCAATGCTCTGCACCACTCACCCACTGATGTCCACGCTGCTTTCCAGTAGCTCTGTGTTGCATTTCTCCTGGCTAATGGCTGTTCCCTTCCAGGTCCTGCTGGAGGACCTCCTCCCTCAATGAGCTGGCAGCCATGGAGTGGTTGGGTGCACTGTGGAAACACCAGGCATGTGGGGCTGGCCCTGGCATTTGGGTGGGCCCAGGGATTTCTGCAGTTGATTCGTGGATTAGGCGAGAAAGTGCCTGGATTCAGCCACGTTGCACTCCCAAGTAGGAACTCTGTCTGGAGTATGCCTCTGCACTGGCTGCAGCCCCCACCCATGAATGCAGCTGCTGTCATTCAGCCAGCAGGTATTTTAAAGCACCTTCCATAAACCAGACACTTATTAAGCCACAGGTAACTGACATTCTGGGGAAAGAGTGAGAAGTTAGGGAGCAATCTGCAAAACCCCTCTCACTTCTGACACCATTTCAAGTTTAGGGAGGTCCCAAAGCATCATTAGTTTTGACAGTTCTCCACAGAGGGATTCACAGAACTCACCAAAAACTGTCGTATCCCTGGTTCCAGTTCCTTACTAGGAGGGACATAGATTGAAGCCATCTGAGGGAAGAAGAGTGTGGGGCAGAGTCCAAGATGACACCAAATGCAGGTCTTCTATGTGCCTTGCCCTGTGGAGCCACAGGCAGTGTCACTTTCCTGGCCTTGTGTCACAACACACCTGGAGCATTGCAACCAGATGCTCACCTGAGCCTCAGGGGCTTGTCTCTCCTGGGGCTCCATCACGTAACTGTGGTGGACAGTCTACATGGCTGACCTCTGTCCCCAGCCCCAGGAGGTGGAGTGGATAGTGTGTGGCCTGCACCCCACCCCAAGGTGCATTGTTGGTGAGGAGCAGAGGCACCACTCTGCATCCTACTGCTTCGGTCTAGCTGGCCCAGGGCGCCCGGTGAACAAAGACACTCCTGCCAGGCTCGGAGCTGCCTTTCAGGAGCCTGGAGGCTGGTGCACCTGTCCTTTGGGTCACTGTCCCCATACTTTTGTGTCTGCCGAGACCACCTCAGGCCAAGTCTGTCTGGCCCAACACTCCCAGGGCTGCTGTGTTGGTCCAAGCACAACCCAAGGCCCCTTGAGCTCCGCCCCTGTTGGCCGCAGGCATTCTCAGACCTCACTGCCACTGTTTTTTTTTTTTTTCTTTTCTTTTCTTTTTAAAGTATGTCATTATTTCTTAGAAAGCAAAGTAAAGCTCTAAAGTCATAACAATTAAAAAAGATAGACAAAGAGATGCCTTGCTCCCTTCCTGGGCCTCTCCGTCTCAGCACCCACCCCCACATCCCCATGCACCTGCTCCTGGAAGAGCCACTTGCATTTGTTTCTTGTATGTCCTTCTAATCTTTCTTTATACAAATATAAGCAAGTATGATAATATTTTCTTATTTTTACCTCTTTTCTCATGCAAAAGTAACCACTCTGTATGTCCTGTTTTGCTCCATTTCCCCCTAACAATATGTCCTAGAGCTTTTTCCATATCAGTATATCCATTCTCTCAGCTTTTTCATTGCCACGTAGTATTCCACTGAGTAGAGCTTCCAGAATCTATTTCACCAGGCAAGAGAACCTGGGGGTTTCCCAAATGTCTGTTATTTAAAAGAATGCTTCAAAAACATGTTTGAAGACAAGCTTCAGCAGATAGCCTTGTGCATATGCTGTTGGGTGTGGGTAGAGATAGCTGTGGGGTAAATTCTTTGAAGCTCTGCAAGTAAGCAGAGGAGAGCTGCTGGATCACAGGGAAAAATTGTCTGTCATTTGGAAGGACTTTGTTGAATTTGCCGCTGTGAGGTGGCTCTGTTCTGCACCCACCAACATGAGAGAGAGCCTGTTCCCCATACTACAGCGAGAAGGTGGGTTTGGTGCAACTTTTGGATTTCCCACACCTTGCTTTTCGAACGTTTGAAGCCACACATACAAAAAAGAAAATTTGAAGCCAAGAATGTGTGACTTTCCATGCTCTCAATCTGAGTTCACGTGACAGACGTATGTATGGAACACGGATCTCAGCCAGGGGGTACAGCAACACTCCTGTCTGTGTAGAGCTGACCTTCCGGTGGGGGAAGCACGTGACACAGGTTGGATGGATGATATGGGGGAGGGAGAGGTGCTGTGAGGAGAAGCAGCTCAGAAGAGGGGAAGACAGAGGAAAGCAGAGGTGAGCAGGGTTAAAGGTGAGCAGTTGCCAGGGTGGGCCCTATGGGGACAGGACATGATGCAGAGATCTGCCTGAAGGAAGGGAGGGAGCTGCCTGCTCACAGGTAAAGGACTGCTTCGGGCAACGTCAAGCAGAAACATCCTGAAGTGGGAAGGTCCATGGCTGGAGAGTCTCAGTATGGAATAATCTTGTCTGCCTCCCCCTCCTCCAGCTGCCAAGTGTAGGAGAACAGTCCTGCACCAGGAATGAAAATCACCTTGATTAATATGCCGAGATGTAATCTTATTATGTACTCTAACACAGAAACCAGTCTTAATTCCTTTGCCCTGCCCTCCTCAGGGAGAAAAGAATAATCCACAGTGGACGCTTTCTGCAGGGACACTTCTTGCCTTCTGGTAGAGTCTTAGCCATGGGGCGCTCCCATCTTGGACAATCTTTTAGTTAGTTAACAAGCAGTGAGATCTGGGTGAGAGGGAAAGCGTCCTGGCTCTTTCAGGCTTAACTGTGATATCTCCAATTATAATGGAAATTTTGTTCCTTGAGAAGAGGGGAAAGCTGATTAGGAGAGATGTCAGGTATAAAAATGAGATGTAGGCACTAGAGAGATTTCTTTTTACTGAAGAATTGTCTAGGGGCTATGAGGACTTTTCCTTTAATTGAACAAATACTTTCAGACAAAGTGTCTGGTGAAGTCCTCGTATGGGCGATCAGCAGGGTGTGGTCCAGGATGCAGACTTATCCCGACCTCCTTCTTGCAGCTGACCAAAAACTGATCACGATGAAGCCTGTTCCAAGGACAGGCAGCCCCAGCCTCCAAGAACAGCTGAACCTGCAACAAGACAGACCGTAGGGCAGGTGGCATCACCTCTTGGCTGGTCTAAGTTAGCTTTGCCATTCCTCGTGTTTTGAAGCTCCAGTGCTTGCCAGGTGGAATTACTGCACAGCAGGGTAGTCAGAAATCCCAACAGCCTGTCCAACTCCCCAAGGAATCAAATCTCTTTCTTGTGAACAAAAGTGTTGTACTTACTAATGCCAAAGAAAGCATCACAATCCAAGTTGGCAGCACCCCTGAAGTCCAAACACCAGAAACATTTATGAAAGAATTTTTTAAGTGGGCAGTTTAAAAGAACTCAAAGCAGTAAGCATGGGGGGAAACATGTTTCTATTTCTGCTTAGCAAGCACTCAGAGAGCTCTCACTCTGTGCTAAGCACCTTCCCGATACAGTCGCCTTCAATCTTCCTAACACAGCTGCAACACAGGTGCTGTTATTCTCTCCACTTTAAGATAAAAAAAATTGAATCACAGAGAGTGAGTAAGTTGCCCAAGGCCAGATGACTGGACTTCCTTACATTTATTTCATTATCTCTTTTTATTTTGATGTTCATATATCTGGAATGTGGTAGAGGTGGTGGTGGCAGGTGGGGTGGTGGGACGGCGCAATTTGTTCAGTGTTTGGGACTTCCAAAGTTCTGATTTGACCCCAGATGCAAAGTCTTTGCCCTAAAGAAGAACTTGATACGTTGTATATCGGCTTTGAGGGAGACCTCTGTCAACAGCAAGAGGTGACCGTGACAGAACCCAAGAATGAGAATTCCCTCTACACCCTTGTAAAGACGAGGCATTCGCCGCCCTGTGATCCCCGTGCCTTGGCCACAGTTGGCATGGATTTGCCACTCGTTTGACACTTATTTACTGAGCTGTCTTAGGCACTGGAGACTGGTGGTGTAATAGTGAACACACCAGACAACATTGCCAGCTCTACATTCTAGTGAGGAAACTCAGACAACAAACAAATTAAATAAATGAAACCTGAAAATACAGTGAGCGGACCATTGGCTGTTGATCCTGAGTCCCCAAACAATAAAACACAGTAAATAACTTACTTGAGGCAGAACGACTCATGGTATCTACACTGCTAAGAGTCTGGACATGGATAAAGCAAAGTTGTATAAGGCTTACCATGAAGATAACTTGATCCCTAGCATGTTGGACAAGTTCCTGGTTAAAATTGAATAATCTTTCATAGTGGACTTCAATGGTCAGTTAACCAACAGCCGCCATGAATCACGTTTTCCCCTACATGCTGGAGGTAGCCGTGTAACCCATTTCTGGCCATTCAAATATGCCGGGGACTTCTGAGAGATGCATAAAGGGAGAGGTACACACAGATAGCTCTCCTGCATTGACAGGTCTGCACTCGTGCTACCTACATTTACCTGTGATAATGGGAGGATGTGATAGCAGGAGCTGCAGCAGCCTTTCTGTGAGCATGAGTACTCAAGCCAAAGTGCAAAAGCCAGTGAGGATGGCCAAACACAAGAATTGGATGCACCTCTGTCCTTGAAATGCTAAGCAGCTGAACTAATGGTAGATCACCTACCTTTGGGGTTCTGTTTAACAGAAAATGAATGCTGTAGCCACCATTGATTCTGTTTTCTTTTATTTGCAGTTGAAAATATCTTTGATAACATTTTTGAGAAGAAATACAGCCCAATGTGTGTGTGTATTAGAGGATAACATAATGGTATATTATAGGATCCACAGGATGTATTATAGGATAATACACAGAAACATTAGGCCCATGTCTATGCCAGCATCACCCACCCTATGGTTCGCTGGTTTGAGGTCCTTGTATTTAGAAACTGAGTGGTGTTGCTGTTCAGAAAGAAGGAGGAACCTGGATGACAGAAAGGGGCCTGATACCACATGTAGGGTCCGCACTGAGACCCTTCCTCTTCTTTTCACTGGATTTTAAAAATAATAAACACTAAGTACCCACAAAAAGACTTGAGGAAAATGCTCACAATACCTTATTCATGGGAGCTAAACATGAGACACGATGACAGTGCCCATCCACGGCAGGCTGGATAAACCTGTGGAACATTCTTCCGATGGGACAATTGGCACATGCACAACACGGCAGCTCTCACATGCGTTAGGCTGAGTCAAGCAGGCACGCACCAAAGACTGCACACTGTATGATTCCACGTCCGAGACGTTCCATAGCAGGCAACTTAATTCATGGTGGAAGAACATCAGGACACAGGATGGCTCTAGGATTGGGGCTGGAAGGGCCTGGGAAGCAAGGAAGGGGCAGCTTTCTGGGCTGATAGTTATGTTCGGTGCCTTGGTAGGAGTTTAGGGTGCTGTCATGACTTTTATATTTTATTGTATGCGAATTTTACCTCCAAAGGAGGAAAAAAAAAACAACAAAAAAAACCTTAAAAAAGATTGAGCCAGACATGGTGGCTCACACCTATAATCCCCACACTTTGGGAAGCCAAGGCGGGAGGATTGCTTGAGGCCAGAAGTTCAAGACCAGGCTGGACAACATAGCAAGATTCTGTCTCTACAAAAAAAATTTTTTAATTAGCGAGGTGTGGTGGTACATTCCTGTAGTTCCAGCTATTTGGGAGACTGAGGCAGGCAGATGGCTTGAACTCAGGGCGTCAGGGTTACAGTGAGCTATGATCTTGCCACTGCACTCCACCCTGGGCAGCAGAGTAAGACCCTGACTCTAAAAAATTTTTAAAGATTGAACTTGCCGGGCATGGTGGCTCACGCCAGTAATACCAACACCTTTGGAGGCTGAGGCAGGCAGATCACTTGACCTCAGGAATTTGAGACCAGCCTGGTCAACACAGTGACACCCGATCTCTACTAAAAATACAAAAAAAAAAAAAAAAAAAAAAAAAACCATGCATGGTGGTGTGTGCCTGTAATCCCAGCTATTCAGGAGTCTGAGGCAGGAGAATCGCTTGAACCCAGGAGGCAGAGGTTGCAGTGAGACGAGATCACACCACTGCACTCCGCCTGAGTGACAAAGCAAGACTCTGTCTCAGTAAATAAATAAATAAATAAATAAATAAATAAATATACAAAAAATTAGCCGGGCAGGGTGACACGCCTGTGATCCCAGCTACTCGGGAGGCTGAGGCAGGGGAATCACTTGAACCCAGGAGACGAAGGTTGCAGTGAGCTGAGATCACGCCACTGCACTTCAGCCTGGGTGACAGAGTGAGACACCATCTCAACAACAGCAAAACAAAACAAAACAAACAAGTTAATAATTTGCATGTTAAAGTCTTTAGGGGTGATTTATACTTTAACACTTTGAAATACATCCAAGAATAAGATTGATCCATGGATGGACAGGTGGATGGAGAAGTGAATAGCTATATGATACAGCAAGTATAACAAAATGCTAATTATAGGCTCTAGGTGGAGGATCTATGGGTGTTCACTGTACAGTTTTAACTTCTCTGTGTATTGGAACTTTTCACAGTAAAATTTGGGGGTATCATTAATGTAAACATTGCAGAAGTTGTTATTGGTAAAATTCTCCATGCTCTACCCAGCCGCCATATCCTTTCTTTGGTGAAGGCAGTTTGATGGAAAAGAGATTTGGAAGTAGGAGCGTAGATGAGCCAGGGTGGAGTTGCACTTCATGGGATTGAGTTCTTTATGCAAATCTTCGTGTAATGCCAGGCAGGAAGGTCTCAGATCCAAAAGGGGGCATGTCAGCTGCTAAATGAGCTTAGCCTCGAAGACCAGAATAGACCTGTAAAGCCAGGAACCTCAGGATTATGTTGCACTGAAAGTTTCAGCAAAGAGCATTGAAATTCAGGTAGCAGAAGTCCTCACCCTTAGGGGAAAGCGTGGTTAAGCTCCAGCCTTTTCTCTTTTATTAGAATCGACATCTTATGTAGCACAAACAAATGTACGCTGAAGGCTCTAGGGCTCAGCCCTGCGCTTTCTGGGCCCTGGTGGATAAAGCTTGCATTTTCTGGGCCACTGATTTATTTGCGCAGAAAATGAAATAATGTGCTGACAATTAATGAGATGGAAATAGAAAGCACCTGGATATATATTCTAGGAGTCTTTTATTTTTGTCTGGTGTTGTTTTGCAATTAACCCACGAGTTTTACCAACAATAACTTCAGAAGAGAGGAGAAGATGGAAAGTTCAGGCGGCATCCTTGGAACACAGGTGTCCATGCTGGCATCACTTGCCCTGTGGCTTGCTGGTTTGGCATCCTTGTTCTTAGAGACCGAGGGATGTTGTAGTTCAGAAAGAGAAGGTGCCTGGACAACAGAACGGGACCTGATGCCACATGTAGGGTCCACGATGAGACCTTTCCTCCTCTTTTCACTGGATCTAAAAAGTAATTACTGTATTTTAATTATGCAAAAATTTCGTGAAGATACCTTTTGTAAATTTTTAAAAGCATTCCATATAAAAGTAATACTTCTTTTGATCTTCAGCTCCAATCTAAACTGCCTACCCTATTCCCTTGAATTATCCATTGGTGTGTGAATGTGTGTGTGTGTGTGTGCACGTGCACAGGTGCACACAGGGCCACACCCTTATCATTTCAGAAGCAAAAGGCAAAAGGCCAAAGACTCCATGGTTTGAATCCGCTTAGACACTTGCTAGCCCATCAGGAACCTTGGGCAACTTACCTACCCTTTAGTGTCTATTTCTCGTATCTGTCTCATGGAAATAATGCGTACCACCCTCCCTCCCCCCCAATGGCTTTGAATGAGTATTAAATGTGTTAATATATTTACAGAACTTAGAAGGGTGTTTGGCATGGAGAGAGTGGACTCTTAAGGATTTTATATTATTATGTGTCATTTACATATTACACATAAAATGATGAATGTTTAGTATTTGTGTGGGGGGTGTTCAACATAGAAGATACAGTCTTTCACGTCACTTTGCAATACTTAATTTTCCCCTCATCAGTACATCCTGGAGAACTTTCCGCATGAGTACAGATACCTCTTCTACCTCATTCTCCTTTACTGCTGCAGAGAATTCCAGACTATGGACAAACTATGGCTTAGGTAACCATTCCCTGTCGGGAGGGTGACCACATTTTATTATTCGAAGTGGGAATTTTTCAGAGTGAAAGAATGTGTTAGTAATAATTATTCCAAGACACAGGTATAAACTAGGACTGTCCTGAATGAACCATGGTAAGTTGCATCAAGTTTTCATCCTTACAATGAAGGCTGCTATGCTAGACATTGTCCCTGAATTTGACCCTTCGAAGTCTTAAGGTGGCTTCTACAGCTGCATTCATCAACTCTTTATAAGGCACGTGTCCAGGATAAAGAAAAAAATGGCCCTTCCTTATGTCCTTTAAGGTCAAGGAAATTATTTCCAGAATCTTACAGCCCCACGGACTAAGCCTTCCTTATTATTGGGCAAAACTGAAATCCATGTTTATTTCTAAATCCATCACTGGTAAGGGAAATGGAATTACAAGTCTGTTGTATTCTCATTAATACTTTTTCCCCTAGGGCTGGGGAAAGAGGCCAACCTCACTTGAAGTACTTAGCCAGTCAAAATTTGAACAAAATCTGGGACTATTGTCAAGGAAGAATGAGGGGTTGGCAGTTAGTGAGACTCCTCGAGAGTCTGCCCTGCCAAGCCTCGGCTGTAGTATCCAGAAACCTCCTCTGACGTTGCCTGCGCGGCCCTGACTTCTGCTAGGTCTCTGCCCCTCTTTGTTTTCAATGTCTTGCCCCTGGTTACTTTCAGTAACCACATAAAAGACGTGTTATTTCAAGCTCGTTGGTTTTCTTCCTGTTGGTCTCAGACTCTGTTTATGATTAAATCTCTAGGACTTAAGCCCCTCTCATATCATTTAATTCGATCATGATCCGTTTAAACTCTCAGAGGAATGACTGTCACCCTCTGCCCTCCCCAACTTTAAAGTGACTTGGAAAGGCACATGCTTGGTTCCCCCAGACACCCTTTCCCCTCTTCGGTGCTCTGAAAAGCACAGATGTCATCTCAGAAACCACTTCCTGACCATCTCAGAGCCCTCGCTCAGCAGTCCACATATCACCCCCGCATGCTCTCAGTCAGTGTGTCAGAGACTGTAGATGTCTACTAACATTTTCTTCTTTCTTTCTTTGACAATACAGAGCTTTTGGGTTTTAGCTGGGCCCAGGACTACCCAGGATAAAGACTGTGTTTCCCTTTTAATGGATGTGAGCAAAAGAGATGTGTTTCTTTTATCAGGGTATGTCCTGAAAAGGTATAAATATGAACCCTTGGTTCACCCTTCCACTGTCTGGGAGACAGATGTAATATCTGTCACTGCAGCAGCCACCTTAGACCCAGAGATGGAAGATATGTATACCACAGAATTTCTTAGCCTCAACACTACTGACATTTTAGAGCAAGATCATTCTTTGTTGGAGGAGACTGTCCTGTGCATGACCTAGTTAGGTCAGAAGCTGCACTCTTTTACAGACTAAGAGTTTTTAAGGATTTAGGTTTGGAGAGTTTATTAGAGGCTTGGACTGCTTCTGTGTCTCTTTGTTTTGCTTATCTGGGAGGCAGAGTTGTGTGTTTGTTCCCATGCATTTTTTTTGTGGCTGCAGGAACATCCCCCGAGTCTGCCTTTAGCCTCCCTATCTTAGTGCACCTGAAAGGAATGTGCTTATTAAGGTGTACTCCCAGGTTTAAAATAAACCTGCTAACTGTCAAGCCACCCTTCGTGTTTCTCTCCTCTTTCTTTAATTCTTACATTGATCATCAAAACTATCTCCAAACATTGCCAAATATTCACTGCAAGATAGAATTCCCCCCTGTTGAGAACCACTGGTATGAGAGTTGGAGAGCATCTCTACCATCCTCAAAGTGATTATCTCTGTTCTAACAGACAGAAGGGAACACACATATTGTTATATATATACACACACACACATACACGCACACACACACATATATATACTTTAAGTTCTAGGGTACATGTGTACAATGTGCAAGTTTATTACATAGGTATACATATGTCATGTTGGTGTGCTGCACCCATCAACTCGTCATTTACATTAGGTTTATCTCCTAATGCTATCCCTCCCCCAGGCCCCCACCTTTCAACAGGCCCTGGTGGGAACACACATATTGTTAAAGCAAGTGTTTTTGAATGTCTTTGTTATAGTAGATTACTATACCCTAACTAATATATACATATATTCCTAATAATTTTAACAGATTATACAGGACTAACTAGATGCTCAATGTTAGAGACAAATCCATCCTTAATTTGGTTAGAAAGCTAGCAATATCTACCCTACCAGATTACTGACATGAACTTGGCTAGATTTCCCTTGTTCATGGAAATTCTGTAGCCTGTGCTGAGAAGGCAGAAGTCACAAATGATAGCTCCAGAGTGGAATCTGGTGCTCAGATATATTTTGTTGTGTTTTTCCACGATGTTTTTAAAATACTTAAAGTCCTTACAAAAATTTTGAATAATAATATTTTATGTAAAAATCCCTATCAACAGCTTCTTGTCCAAAATTATGTGCTTCACTCCTGTGTTGCATGGCCAGGGAGGTAAAGATGACTGTAGAAATAATTCACTTAGTCTCATTATTGTCCTCACATGCAGCTAAATACATGCGGTCTTTGTTCAGTGATTTGCCAGTCGGAGCTGAGCTGCACGTTGCTGCTACTATGAGGACTGTATTTTCCAGACCTAAACTTGGGACACCATGCCTTGACACATGGCCAGAAAACAGAGAAATTCCGAACCCCATGCTATCTCAAGAACGCTGGGGTGTATGTTCCCTGTAGCTATTTTGGAGGTACCCTTGTAACATCTTGTCTAAACAATTAGCAGCACACACATCAAGCTGCCACTGCACTCAGGTGCTACCCTCGGAGGCCTGTGGGTATTCAAGGAGCCACACAGTTCCATTTTCATACACACAGTTGGTGTGTATTATTATTGGCATTGAAGCCGAAGGTGTCCTTGGTATTAAATAGCCTACTCTTGGTTGCAGGCAGAAGAACCTTTACAGACTGCTAAAGAAAAAACAAAAGGAAATTGAATGATCCGTCAGTTTCACTTCTGGGTATATACACAAAAGAATTGAAAGCAGGAACTCAAAGAGATAGTTACACAACCATGTTTATAACTGCCGTGTTTACAATAGTCAGACGGGAAAAGCAACCCAAGTGCCTATAACAGATGAATGGATAAGCAGAATGGGGCATAGATATACAATGGAATATTATTCAGCCATAAAAAGGAAGGAAATTCGGACCATGGATGAACCCTGTGAACCCTGTGATAAGTGAAATACGAGTCAGTCACACAAGAACTAATACTGCAGGGTCCACTTCCATGAGATCTCTCCAGCAGTCAAATTCATAGAGACAGAAAGCAGAATGGTGGTTGTCAAGGAATGGGAGGAGGGGAGAATGAACTGTTAGTGTTTAATGGGTGCAGAGTTTCATTTTCAGAAGATTCAGGAGATGGATGGTGATGATGGTCGTGCAATACTGTGCCTATACTTAATGCCACTCAACTGTTTGCTTAAAAATGCTGAAGATGCTAAATTTTATGTTATGCGTATTTTACCACTTTGTTTTTTAAAAAGAAAACTAATTCTCTCTTTGAGCTGAAAAATCTGGAGACAGAACTTGATTCAAGCAGAGCTGGACCCAGGAGTTTGAATGGTGTTACCAAGGGTCTATCTTTCTCTCCATTTCTCAGGAATATTCCACAAGGTAGACCAGATGTCACCAGCAGCATACACTCACAACCTCCTTGTTTAATGACCCTTGAAAAGGGAAGTTCTTTCCCTATTACCGTGTCAGAAAAATCTGTAAAAAAATAAACAAAATAAAACTCTGATTGAGCCTGGCATGGTGGCTCACATCTATAATCCCAGCACTTTGAGAGGCTGAGGCAGGAGGATTGCTTGAGCCCAGGAGTTACAGACAAGCCTAGGGAAAAAAAAAAAGAAAACACGAGACGCTGACTCTACAAATAATAAAAAAAAATTAGCCAGGTTGGTGGCGCACACCTGTAGTCCCAGCCACTCAGGAGACTGAGATGAAAGGATTGCTTCAGCCCTGCAGGTCGAGGCTGCAGTGAGCCAGGATTATGCCACTGCACTCCAGCCTGGGCAACAGAGCAAGACCCCATCTCAGAAAAAAAAAAAAAAAAAAAAAAAGCTTGAGTCATGGCGCATTTCTGAACCAATTGCCGTGGCCAAGGTGATGTGATTCTTGTGAGTTATATTGGTTTCTCGGTACTACAACAACACAGAATGGGTTCCTTGGCTTAAGGTGGGATTCTGTTATTAGAAGGGAAGAGAGCTATTGTAGAGTCCAGGGCAACTGAATCCTTGATCTATGGGGTACCCTTTGGAAAAAATTGGGGAGTGTGTAGCATACAATCCTAGTCACCATGTGACACGGGGGCATTGGGAATGTGCATTCAAAACATTAACAGTGGCATAAACCGTCTCACCAGGACCCAAACGCAGCCGTTTCATGTGAATAAGCCCCAAGAGCTGTCCCTTGCCGTCACTTGGCTTTTCTGCAGAAAGCCCTTCCCCTGCTGGCTTTAGCCCTACACAGCTCATAGATAGGCTGTCATTTATGGCCCTGGGTATTACTTCTTTCTCTTGTTGTTCACCTTTTTTTCCAACTAAGAATATAATTCTAACCCTGGAAGGCAGACTCCAGGGAAGAGTTCATCAAACAGGAAGCTATAAACAGTAATTTGTGAATTGGGAGGAAACAAGCCTGCTCATTAAAATTCCACCGTGAGAAGCTTGCAGTGAGATTCCGGGTTGAAATGTGCTTCTGAAGCAGGCTTTGGGGCCGGTGGGTTTCTCTGCTCTCATTGCCTTTCTTACTTACAGAAAGGGCACAGGTGGAAACGCCATGTCTCCCCTGTGGGTAACCTGTCAGTTCTCTGTAAAGATGTGGACGGACTTAGGGTATCAATGCCAGCTGTCCACTCGCCCAGCTGAGAACTATGATTTTCCATGATGCCTGCCTGATGCTTTCTTATCTCTGCTTTGCCCAGGGTGCTCTGTGAATACGGAAATGCCCTTGTCTGAGGAGTGGGATAGGAGACTGTCCTTCCCTAGTCACTGCCCACTGTAGCAGTTGTTGATGCTTGATCTGGAAGGATCCCGCCAGGATAACTGATGAGGCAGACCCTTGAGAGGACTGGCTCAATGCCCAGTAGCCTGCCACCTTCTGCCCCTCTAAGAGGAGCCCGATGCTGTTCGATTGCAGGTGGAGGTGCCCCGGTCTCAGGAAGGTGGGCTTTCCTGGAGTCTCGGAGGATGAATCATGATTGGTCTAATTCCAATCGGTTGTGATAGGCAGTGCCTTTCCAAGCCCTCCATTCTAGTTTGGGTGGTCTTCTGGCCCAGGAGACATAAAGGGAAGTTTTCTGGTGTGTTTCAGGAGCAAAGCCCTTTGAAGAGAAATCCTTTGCACCTCTCTGTCTCTTTCTCTCTCTCCTTTGAATAGTGGTAAAAGAATATAATGTTAACAGCTATGGCAACCCCCTTGACACAATGAGAGATCAACCCCACACCTGCCAACCTCCATACATCTTGTTCTTTGGAATAATTAAATGTCTTGCTTTTTAAAGCATCTCTTGAGCTGACTTTTGAAGCCCAAAGTGTTAATAGTAACACCAAGTGCTCACATGTGCTCTGTGTCAGTGGCATACGAGGCTGATCTGAGTCTCCCACATGCCCTTCTGAGAGGTATATGATCTATTGCAATGCAAGAATTAAAAATGCAGCTTCTAGAGCCCATCAGCCTCACCCCTGTCAAGCTGTAAGTGACTCAGCCTCTCTGTGCCCCAGGTTCCTGAGAGGGCGCTCACACATGATGAGCTGAGCTTTTAGCCCCGGGGATCTGTGTTAGCCTTCTGGAGAAATACCTGGGACTCCTGGCCTGCCTTCGGTGCAACAGTGCCATTGGCTGCTGATGTCACATAAAGTGCCCCTGGCATCAAAGAGGCCTGAATTTGTCTTCATACCTGGAGAACCGCATGTATATGACCCCTGCCTTATAAAAATCACAATCCCAGATGGCAGACAATGGCGCGACCTCCACGGGCTACCACATTGGGAGCAGAAAAGAGACATAAATGCCACAGAATGCGCTTTCTGCAGGAATGACTCTGGGCCTTGTTTCCATATTTCAGAAACCAAGTTCAGGGTCAGTCACAAGGCAGTTGCCTGGTAAGTAAGGAGTTACTGAAATTAACCAACAAATATTTTGAGTGTGTGCCATGTGCCCGGAGCTGTTCTAGATACCAGAAATATTGCAATGGACAAAGAAGGCAAAGTCCTTTGTCTTAGTCCCTTAGGGCTGCTGTAAGGGAACACCATAGGCTAGGTGGCTTATAAACAACATAATTTAATTTCTCAGAGTTCTGGAGACTGGAAAGTTCAAGATCAAGCCACCTGCAGCTTTAGTGTCCGGTGAAGCTACCTTCCTGGTTTGCAGGTGCTGCCTTCTCTGTATCTTCACAAGGTGGAGTGGATGAGCCTCCTTCAGCCTCTATTATAAGGGCATACATCCCATTCATGAAGGCTCCACCCTGAGGACCTAATCACCTCCCAAAAGGCCCCACCTACTAAAGCCAGCACCTTGGGAGTTAGGATTTCAACACACGAGTTGGGGATGATACAAACATTCAGACCATAGCATCCTTGCTCTGATGAAGTTTAGATTTTATTTTATTTTATTTTATTTTTATTTTATTTTGTTTTTTTTTTTGTTTTGTTTTTGTTTTTTGTCTTTTGAGACAGCAGTCTCGCTCGTCACCCAGCTGGAGTACAGGGCTGTGACTCAGCTCACTGCGAACTCTGCCTTTTCCCGGGTTTACGGCCATTCTCCTGCCTCAGCCTCCCAAGTAGCTGGACTACAGGCGCCGCCACTTGCTCGGCTATTTTTGTATTTTTTAGCTAGAGACGCGTGTTTCACCGTGGTTAGCCAGGATGTCTCGATCTCCTGACCTCGCTGGGATCCGCCGCGTCTCGGCCTCCCAAGAGTGCGTGGCGAGCTTGAGCCACCGCGCCCGGCCGAAGTTTAGATTTTACTTGGGGAGGCACATCAACAAAAAGTATTAACTATATGTGTCAGAGGGTGATAAAGGCTATGGAGAAAAATAAAGTCAAATAAAGGATAGAGAAGATAAGGCAGATCCCACTTTAGATGAGTCTCTCTAAGGTGGGATTTGAGCGGAGAAGGAGGGGAGTGAAGACACCAGCCATGCAGATACCTGGGGGAAAGGCATTCTGGAGGAGGGAACAGTGAGAACAAGGCTCAGAGGTGGGAGCAGCAGGACAGAGCCTGGACTGGATTATTGTGAATGAGGGCTGCAAAATGAGGCCAGAGAGGCAGATGGGAGCAATAGCATGGGGAACAGATCATGCAGGGCCTTAAGGAATAAACAAGAATAGAAAACACCTAGATAGTGGCAGAGACGAGCTGGGAGCCCAGGCAGGTGGGCCTCAAAGCACACACTTATAATCCCCGCACCTCACTGCCTGACTCCCTGGCAAGCTAGGAAGATCCGTTTCGGCCCATGCACCCTCGTGAAGTCTCTCTTGGTTACCTTCCAGAGGACATTCTGCTGCAGTTAAGAAAGAAATTCAGGGAACTTGGTGCAAGAATTGGAAAGCAACCAGGGATGGTTGCTGTGTCCAGAATTGCAACCCAACATGATAAGAACAAAAGAAAGATGAATTCCTGGGGCACTGGGAGTGGGGTCAAGAAAGTGGCCGGGATGTAATGCCACCTCCAGCCAGGAGCCCGGTGCTATTATCTCATGCTTAGCTGTTTTTTATGAAGGAGTTTTTACTTACTTGCTGGGGAAAGCAGCACTAGGGAGAGACCAGGGCTCCTTCAGGGGTTAGTTAGTAGGTCAGCCTCATCCAATATTGATAGGGCGGCTGTGCTGAAGTCATCTTCCCCCTGCCAAAGCTCCTCAGTGCCTGGCCACTGAGTCTTTCAAGGAAGCCGCACTTACCTGTAAGAAGTTACTTAAGGAGCCATTAAGGATTTGATGGATGGGCTCTTTTGCCCTTTTGGGGTTTTATTATTAATACATTCTGTTGCAGCAGTGACTCTTGACCAAAGAGAAGTCTGGTTCCTATCAAGTTAGCAGTGGGGTGTTGGTATATGTGAACGTACATGTATGTGAATGTGCATGTATGGGCGTGTGTGTGTGTTACATCCATACCATTTCCCCTACCATAGCGGAAAAAAGCATGGCGTCAGGGGCAATATTTTCAAGCCAACACTTTTCTAGGATTGTTCTAACTCTGTAGTCAGAGTGCATGGGTCAAGCCCTCACTCTTTCCTGTTTACTCCCTGTGTGATGTTGAGCACATTTCTTAACCATTCTGTGTGTGTGTGTGGTTTCTTTTTTTCTCATCTGTTTAAAAAAAGAAGCATAGCAAAAGGATCTACTCAGTGAAGCTGCTAGGACATTTTTTAAAAATAATTCAAGGAACACACTCAGAAGAGAGCCTGGCTGATACTAGCAATATTAATAAGACGTGTCAGCTGTTGCTGTCGTTGTTATGATTGGACATTCTCACACAAACACAGCAGGGCACTGACTTCAGGGCAATGTCCCCACTTCCACAAGAACCTGGTAGGTTAGGGCAGCAAGAAAAGACTTGCTTTTGTCTTCCGTTGGCCAGCCTCCAGACCCAAATCACTGGGGGAGTCTCATCTGTGGAATTTTGTGCCCTCACGCAATGTGGGCTCTGCTTTGAAACTCTCCTGGACCACAGCACGATCTCTCCTCCTGATAGTTTATTCTCCCATAATTAAATTAGCATCGTGCCTAATCAGTATACACTAATTACGTGTATACACGTAAATTAGTATACACTCTGAAATGGGTAAGGCAAGCTCATACAAATTCTTCACCGCGTGCTCATGTAGGCTCGCAGCATCATCATCTCAGAGCAGCCGACGCAGCATCATCATCTCAGGGCAGCCGATGCCTGGACAGTGTTTTTGGTGAGCGTGGCTGGGCTATTCTGGTGATCACACAGCAGTGTCTCCTGCTTGCCACACTCACTCTTCCGAGCTCTGCTTACCCTGCCTTGGAACAGAATTTCTCAGCCTCTGTACTGTTGGTATTTGGGGCCAGATAATTCTTGGTTGGTGTGGTGGTGAGGGGAGCTGTCCTGTGTATTGCAGGTTGTTCAGCAACATCCCCTGCCAGCCTCCACCCACTAAATACCGGTATCACCCCCATTCCTACTCACGATAACCAAAAATGCCTCCAGACACTGCTCAATGTCTCCTGGAGCACAGACCACCCCTGAGAACATTGCTTTAGACCATGGCTCACCATGGTGCTTTGGGTGGATAATTCATAGTAGGATGGGATTGGGACCTCTCCGTGAACATACCCCCGAAGAGCTGTGTATTCAGGGCTGGACGGACAGATTTCCCGGCTCAGGAAAAGTTACTGTCAACTGCTGAGACTCGGCGGGGATTTTAGTTCCAAGGCTAAAAATTCACTTTGCCTTTTGACCCTTTCCAGAATGGCACACCTCACAGTCATTCCAAATTGGTGCCCAACCAGTATTCCTAACAGGCAGATACCATCTCGCCTTGCCCTGTATAACACTCACTTATAACACTGTTCATCTCAGAAATGTTTTAATATAAAAATATTTTATACAAAACGTTGCGGTATGGGTGGACTCCATCAGGACTCAGTGTATGACGCAGTAACAAGCACAGAGCACCCCCCACCAGCGTTCTTGCCTAGCCATTAAATCTGGATCTTCTCATGTGTCTGGATCTAACAACCAGTTTAAAAGAAATGCAAAGGATACAAGAAAAAATTAAATGGCAATTCAAGGACACAAATCCAGAATAGGGGTATTTCTATAAGACAAGTGACTTTGTATTTCAAAAACTGTCAATTTCATGAAAACGTGGGAGACACTTCCTTTTCCAGTAATAGAATAAGAGAGATATAAGGGCCAGGCGTGGTGGCTCATGCCTGTAATCCCGGCACTTTGGGAGGCCAAGGCGGGTGGATCACCTGAGGTCAGGAGTTTGGGACCAGCCTGACCAAAATGGTAAAACCCCATCTCTACTAAAAACACACAAAAATTTGCCGGGCGTGGTGGTGCGCACCTGTAATCCCAGCTTCTCAGGAGGCTGAGGCAGGAGAATTGCTTGAACCTGGGAGGTGGAGGGTGCAGTGAGCCGAGATCATGCCACTGCACTCCAGCCTGGGTGACGGAGCAAGACAACAGAAAAAAGTAAAAATAAAGGAAATATAAGAACATAACCGAATGCTATATGTGAACCCTGTGGATTCTGATGGGTTCAAAGCAGTTACAGAAAAACAGTATCTTTGAGATGATTAGGGAAATGTTTATATTAGAAAACTATAAATTTTGTTAGGCATGATAATGGCAAAATGATGACATTTTAAAAATTCTCCCCTCCTACCCTTCAATCTGGTATTTGGCCAAACCTCCTGGGAGCCAGAAGGGAAGGGATCCCTGAGTGGTTCTATTTTTAGAGGTCAGCCTCCTAAGACATGGAGTAGGACTGAAAAAGGCAGAAAGTGGGCGGGAGCAGGATGAGCGGTGAGATGTGCAGATGGAGTCTCCGCAGGCATAGACGATGCACCCAGGCTAACGATGATTTGATAGGAACAAAGCAGTAATTTCCATGCAAGATGCCGGGGACATTTTTCTGTGTAGATCACCCCTTACAGCACAGCAGCCAGCCCTTCACCAGGCTATGCTGGTCAATGTTTAACATCTTGCTTCCCAGAAGAAAAAGACCTTGATTGATACGGGTTGCCAAATTCTGTGGTATGAAATACTGTCACCGTAGCCAATTTCAGGCTACCTGATATCGCTGAATATGGAATTGAGAGCACACATCCAATAGCACTTCCTTTTTTTCCCCCTTTTTTCTTTTGAGACAGAGTCTTGCTCAGTTGCCCAGGCTGGAATGCAGTGGCACAGTCTCAGCTCACTGCAACCTTTGCTTCCCTTGTTCAAGCGCTTCTCCTGCCTCAGCCTCACGAGTAGCTGGGATTACAGGCATGCGCCACCACGCCCGTCTAATTTTTGTATTTTTAGACGAGACGAGGTTTCACCATGCTGGTCAGGCTGGTCTCGAACTCCTGACCTCGTGATCCACCCGCCTCAGCCTCCCAAAGTGCTGGAATTACAGGCATGAGCCACCGTGCCCGGCTTCCAATAGCACTTCTTTAGATAGTATTTTCCTCATTCCATACAGATATATATGCATAAACTCAAGAGCACAGATAATATCAAATTGTCGTGAAATAATTAGGCAGTGATGAGTTTTGAGTATATTTTACCTTTGTTTCTAACATAGATTAATGTGTACAATTATGATTTATATTTGAATAATTGCTGTATTTGACATCTAGCTTGCCAAATTCCTGAAAATGTAACAGCCAGAACACCACTGTTTGCTTCATACTGATCAGCCTGAAGTTTCAATGAAAGAAGAGAAGGAGAGGGGTGGGAAGGTGGAATTGGGAGTTCTTGGGAGCAAACTTTCAGAAGCAAAACGCTGGTAGTTGTTTTACGAACAAACATTGCTTTTGCTAAAGTTTTGCTATAGGAGTAGCCCCTTGTTGGGGACCAGAACAGAGGAAAAAGAAATAATCGAGTTAGAAGTAGCAACAATGCTTAGGAAATCCTGCTGCTCTCTGAGCTCTGGCATTTGATGAGTCACTGAAACGAAGTTTTCATTGGCACCCAAGATCAAAGTAAATGGTAAAAGGCAGCAAAAGGTAATGGCCAAAAGGGGTCAGTGTTTGACAAGCTAAACAGAAGATGAAAACGCGCGCTCAGTTGGAAACACGTTTGACTGTAGCTGTTGTCACAGCCAACCCAAAAGAGGTGAGGAGAATCTGTTCCAGATGGACTGGCAGTGGCTGTCCATCTTGGTCAATGAGAGAGCAGGGAGTTCTACAGACAGGGAAGAGAGCTGGGTTTCTGTGGCTTCACACATACACGCATGCACACACATAACCGCACAGGTGCAAGCACATGTGTGTGCACACACAGGCACGTATGTGCTCACATGCATGCACATACACATGAATTCTCTTAGGAATTTGCAATGGTGACCACTGGAGTCTTTTTTTTTTTTTTTGAGACAGAGTCTCGCTCTGTCGCCCAGGCTGGAGTGCAGTGGCCGGATCTCAGCTCACTGCAAGCTCTGCCTCCTGGGTTTATGCCATTCTCCTGCCTCAGCCTCCCGAGTAGCTGGGACTACAGGCGCCCGCCACCTCGCCCGGCTAGTTTTTTGTATTTTTTAGTAGAGACGGGGTTTCACCATGTTAGCCAGGATGGTCTCGATCTCCTGACCTTGTGATCCGCCCGTCTCGGCCTCCCAAAGTGCTGGGATTACAGGCTTGAGCCACCGCGCCTGGCCCACTGGAGTCTTTTTTATGGCCTTGGAACCAGTCTGTGCTTCCTCATTTCCTAGGGCCTCCACTCCCTTTGACAGGGGCAGAAAGTCTGCCCTGACAGGTAGTTTAGGAAAAATCAAAGGGGGATGGCACATGGGGGCAGGAGTCTGGGTCTTAGTCTGGAAAAGGACACTGCTCCCCTCACCCCACTGGCAGCTCACCTGCACCCAGCCCATAAAGCTGCTGCTGGAATAAGATGGCCCTGTTCATAAACCTGGTGGCAGATAGGGAGATGGAAACCAGCTCGCATTATTAAAAACAAAACACAAGAACAATAATTTTCAATGTTTTTCAGTAGTTTCTATGCAGAGCTCTGCTAATTTCTCTTCCCTCCCATGTGTTGAAAGATTTCAGATACAAAGCTGTATTTATGAAAGGAAACATGTGTGTTTTAAATTGTGCATTTTCAGTGCTTGCCAGACTGTTGTACACATGCTAACAGCAAGAGATGTTCTTTTATGAGATTCATGAACACACAGGTTTTATTTGTATTTTGATATGCTTATTTCAATGTGTATTTAAGGGAAAAAGTTTTTTTAAAAAATTTTTTCTATAGCTCCTTTTTGAGGAGCTATGTATGACTATGTATGCAATAATAAAATGATTATATATGCAATAATAAAAACTTTAGAGAAAGAGAACTTTTCTAAAGGTAAAAAAAAAAAAAAAAAAAAGAGGCCAGGCACGGTGGCTCATGCCTGTAATCCCAGCATTTTGGAAGGCCAAGGCAGGTGGATCACCGAGGTCAGGAGTTCGAGACTAGCCTGGCCAACATTGTGAAACCCCATCTCCACTAAAAACATACAAAATAGCCAGGTGTGGTGGCGAGTGCCTGTAATCCCAGCTACTTGGGAGGCTGAGGCAGGAGAATGGCTTGAACCCTGGAGGCAGAGGTTGCAGTGAGTTGAGATTGCGCCACTGTACTCCAGCCTGGGTAACAGAGTGAGACTCCATCGCAAAAAAAAAAGAGAAGCAGTAGCCAAATTAAAGAAGTTTGTTAAAGAAATGATACTGTAGAGAGCGTATGGAAGTGGCAACAACGTGGGGGTGGAACTCGAGTGCCTAAACCTAGGGAAATCCACAGGGATGATGTAGAGCTGTCTACCCTCCGGTGAGCATGTCATCAGCCCATGAGGCCTGGGGGGCCATGCTCGCTGGGTGAGACGATGACAGCAGCAGCAATACCCATGCCACATTTGTTGATATACACACCCTGATCCTAAGCCATTGTTAGTTTCCTCTGAAGGGCTTTGGAATACTGAACACCCACAGCCCCTGCCTTTAGAGGAAGCAGCTTTGTAGGGCTGCTGTCAGGTCAGTGGGTGGGTTTGGATATAAGTGTGTGAGTCTTATTCTAGCGGAAGAGCAGGCATGCAGGTGTGCCATGCCTTTGTATGCAGCGTGCACCATTTGCAAAGGGCGAGTCCTCCTCTTCTCAGTGCAGAAGCTGTTACGTACACATGACTGGAGGCTTTCCTGCACAATGCCCAGAGTAGAAGGCTAACAGGCTCGGTGCAATGGGACTATAGAACTTCTGGTTGGTTAGCCCAGTGCAGTGGGAACTTACATCAGCTGCTTCCTTCAGGGTTGTAATGACTTAGCTTCACGGCAGCTCCTCCTCCTAAGGTCCATGCCAGGGGTGGGCTGCTTTCTTATTGCTTTCTTCTTTATTTTCATGTTAGCAACTGTGTCCATTTTCTAGGGCTGTTGTAACAAAGTACCACAGACTGAGGGATTTGAAGGATACAAATCTACTCTCTCACAGTTCTGGAAGCTGCACGTTAAAGATCAGGGTGTTCGCAGGGTTGATTCCTTCTGAGGTCTGAGGGACCGCCTCTCCCTGGCCTCTCTCCGTGGCTTGGAGATGGCCATCTTCATGTTCCCATAGACTTTCCCTTCTCGGGTCTATCTCCAAATTTCCCGTTTTCATAAGAACACCAGTCCCTGAATTGGGGCCCAGCCTAATGAGCTCCATTTGAATGTGATTACCTCTGTAAAGATCTATCTCCATATACGGCCACATTCGAAAATGCTGGGAGCTAGGACTTCAACGTATGGATTGGAAAGGTGCGGAGTTCAACCCGTAACAACAATAATTATCATTTTTCAGTTTGAACCTACTCTGAAGATCAGATTCAGCTCCTGAACAGATATCCTCACAGGGGCCAGAGGCCAAGTGGTTCTTACCCGCCCTCCCATGCGTGCACACACACACACACACACACACACGCTCCTCACACATGCACACACACACACACACACACACACATACACACTCCTCATCATACCCAGGCCCTCATACACCCCAGCCGGCCTGAGAAGTCTCTAGGGAGGGCATTTCATCAGGAGATTGTAGTAGACCATGAGATAGATGGCTTGCAGGGTGGAAATTAGGCTTCCTGTGTTCAAAATTTGTACTGAACATTGATTTTCCTTAAGGAACACTTAATCATCCCTGTGTTATACCCAAGCCAAGCACATTTTAAAAAGACGGAAAATATTTTTTGTTTTGTTTTGGTTTTGACCACTAAAAACCTGAGTAGGAGCGTCAATGATCAGTGTGCCTTGTAGATGGCATGAGCCCCATTCAGGTAACCCAGATGGGACCGGAGGTGCCACCAAGTCCAGCCCTTGCCTGAGTGCTGCGTGGATGCATTGCAACATCTAGCACAGTGCTGGGAACAGCCGGTGCTGCGTGCTACATGGGAATTGGTCTCCCAAGCTACCAGCAATAGCAGACCCACAAACTGGAAACCACTGAACTAGGGCCATCCTGGATGCAGCAGATGAAGATAGAGAAGCATACCTGCCTGACCCTCCAGAAGCAGGGCTGGAAGCTCCTCCCCTCCATGCAGCCTGGCTGAGCAGGGGTGGCCTCATACTGCCACTGGCCAGCTTCCCTGGACTTACTTGCACCTGGAAGCCAGGCATCCTCAGGGTTTACCGACCACTTCCACTGTTTTTTAAAATGCTGACTCTGGTTGCAAAACTTCTGGTCCTGGACACAAACCCTGCAACAACTAGTTCCTTGATATAGACAGAAAACATCCACTGCTCTCATCGAAGAAAATGCCCGAGTAACACAATCAGCCTTTTAAACCTATGCCTTTCTCCCATTTCTGTGGTTCCTTCCCCCGCCCCATCCAGAGGTGACACCAGCCGCTGCACCAGTTGGTGAGAATCCTCCTATGAGCATGCACTATTAAGCGGAAAGAACAATTTGTAGCTTCAGTGAAATCTGCAATCTTGAGAAAAATCCAAATGCAGCAAAATCCAATTTCAAGCCAAATCACATTGCAAGAGGCATTTATTTCCAGCAGTAGAAGTAGAAGGTGTCCATGCTATGAACGTAACTGGAGCATTCATTTCCTGCTAGGGGCAATGGGGACTTTCCCATGCTAATGTGTCCTTGATCTTTGTCCCTCAAGCATGTCCTGGTCTCCTGGTGTTCAGAGTAGCACGTGTATTTAGTGAATCATTTAATGTAAGACTCAGAAGAAGTTTCTTAAGAGAAGGTGGCTGTGCAAAATAGACAAATGGGATCTAATTAAACTAAAGAGCTTCTGCATGGCAAAAGAAACTACCATCAGAGTGAACAGGCAACCTGCAGAATGGGAGAAAATTTTTGCAATCTGCTCATCTGACAAAGGGCTAATATCCAGAACCTACAAAGAACTCAAACAAATTTACAGGAAAAAAGCAACCCCATCAAAAAGTGGTCAAAGAATATGAACAGAGAGTTCTCAAAAGAAGACATTTATGCAGCCAACAGACACATGAAAAAATGCTCATCATCACTGGTCCTCAGAGAAATGCAAATCAAAACCACAATGAGATACCATCTCTCACCAGTTAGAATGGCAATCATTAAAAAGTCAGGAAACAGATGCTGGAGAGGATGTGGAGAAATAGGAACACCTTTACACTGTTGGTGGGAGTGTAAATTAATTCAACCATTGGGAAGACTGTGGCAATTCCTCAAGGATCTAGAACTAGAATTGCCATTTGACCCAGCAATCCTATTACTGGGTATATGCCCAAAGGATTATAAATCATGCTACTATAAAGACGTGCACACATATGTTTATTGCGGCACTATTCACAATAGCAAAGACTTGGAACCAATCCAAATGTCCATCATGATAGTCTGGATTAAGAAAATGTGGCACATATACACCATGGAATGCTATGCAGCCATAAAAAAGGATAAGTTCATGTCCTTTGTAGGAACATGGATGCAGCTGGAAACCATCATTCTCAGCAAACTATCACAAGGACACAAAACCACCACAGCTTCTCACTCATAGGTGGGAATTGAACAATGAGAACACATGGACACAGGGAAGGGAATATTACACACTGGGGCCTGTCAGGAGGTGGGGGACTGGGGGAGGGATAGCATTAGGAGAAATACCTAATGTAAATGATGAGTTGATCGGTGCAGCAAACCAACATGGCACATGTGTACCTATGAATCAAACCTGTACATTGTGCACATGTACCCTAGAACTTAAAGTATAATTTTAAAAAAGAGAGAGACAGAAGGTGGCTGTCTGGCCAGCATGCTATTGCTGCTATGAGAGTTGGACACCCTAAGTTTGGCAGGTGAAGATGTGTTTTATCACCACCTTCCACCCACAGTGTTCCCTCATGGCAGCCCCCTGGTAATCACATTCATCAGCTATGTCTAGCCTTTTAACTATTCACAAGAATGTATCTCCTTCAGTCTTGGAAGTTAATAGGGTGTGTGTGTGTGTGTGCGCGTGTGTGTGTATGTGTGTAACTGTGTAATTTCCTTTCATAAGACATGACCTTGCATATGTCAGCTGAAGAATGATGAGGTTCATACATTTGGAAAGAAGAGCTTTATCTCTCATAAAGGATTGCAGCCTGCTGGGTGGCCATTCTGACAGGCTGGGAAGTGTAGCCTCCAGCCAGAAGCCAGAAACAAGACATTCAGAGATGGGAAGAACAAGACAGGGATTTATGCTGAGTAAGAAGGATAAATATGCATATTCAATAGGCCATAGGAGGAGTCATGAATATTTATGGGAGGAGAAGCATGTGCATGCCCAGCTGAGTTTCATACCCTCCCTTTCATGGGTCCCATGTACAAGAGGTGACAGGGATAGTGTGATCCCAAGGTAGGGCTTTCAGCCCTCTGACATCAAAAGATGAAGCAGAGGACATGAAACCCCTCACTGTGCATCCTCAGTAGATGGCCAGAACCACTGCAAGATCAGTGGTCTCTTATCAGGAAGGAACCTGTGGGTCAGTTATTTTATCAGAACTAAGAAAGGGCAAGGCAGTGTCAGGCAGTCATCGGTATCTGGGGTGGAGCAAGTCTTTCCAAATGGCTGTTTTCCGTTTAGCCCTCAGGAAGAAAGCCTAATGGTGCTTAGGGAAGGAAGGGGGATAAGGAGGTGCATCCAGCCTTCCATTCCATCATGGCCAGGAACTCAGTTTTCAAGGTTTCACTGGCATCTCCTTGGCCAAGAGGGGGTCCGTTCCATCTGTTGGGTAGCTTAGAATTGTATTTTTATTTCTTGCCTGTAATTTAGAAGGTCAAATAGTTCTGCAGAGTTTATTGACAAAAACCTGTATATAACATTCTCAAAGTGTGAGGACTGTAGTGCTAGAGAACAGATCAGTGGCAGGATTCGAAGAGCGTGTGACTATGAAGGGAGCATATGAAGGAGCTCCTCTGTGTTGAAGGAAAAATGCCACATCTTTATTATTGTGATGGTTACTCAAATCTCCACATAGGATATAATTTCATAGAACTATACGCCAAAGAATTTCATGTGAAAACATGTAAAATCTAAGGTATGTACCTGAGTTAATAGTATTATGCCTATATCAATTTCCTGGCTTTGACAATGAACCATGCTTATGTACAATATTATCATTGGAGGAAGCTGGATGATGTATACTGGGAACTCAGTATTTCGTTCTTTTGCAACTTTTTAAAATTTATTTTTTAAGACAGGGTCTCACTCTGTTGCCCAGGCTGGAGTGTAGCAGTGCTATCATAGCTCCTCTGAGCCTCAAGTGATTCTGCTGCCTCAGCTTCCCCAATAGCTGGGACTACAGGCACACTCTGTCATATGGGGCTTAGTAGTAGTAGTAGTAGTAGTAGTAGTAGTAGTAGTAGTAGTAGTAGTATTTTGAGATGGAGTCTCACTCTTGTTGCCCAGGGTGGAGTGCAGTGGAACAGTCTCAGCTCACTGCAACCTCTGCCTCCTGGGTTCAAGTGATTCGCCTGCCTCAGTCTCCCAAGTAGCTGGGATTACAGGTCCTTCCCACCATGCCTTGTTAATTTTTATTTTTTGTATTTTTAGTAGAGATGGGGTTTCACCATGTTGGCCAAGCTGGTCTCAAACTCCTGACTTCAGGTGATCTGCCCGCCTCGGCCTCCCAAAGTGGTGGAATTACAAGCATGGGCCACCGTGTGGGGCTAATTATTTTATCTTTTTGTAGAGACAGCATCTTATTTTGTTGTCCAGGTTACTCTCAAACTCTTGCCTCAAGGGATCGTCCCACCTCAGCCTCCCAAAGTTCCAGGATTATAGGTGTGAGCCACCAAACCCAGCCACAACTTCCTCTTAATCTGAAACTATTGAACTATTTGAAAATACAAAGTTATTTTAAAATAATACTGCAATACCCTGCTCCCTTCTACTGCTTCTCTCCATGCACAGAGGCAAAATTCTTTCCTCATCTCGTATTTATAGGCACATCACCAAGTAATGCACTGATGTTGACACTTTTTTTTTAGTCAATATCTATAAATTTCTCACTATGGAGAATTAGGATGTATCTCTTTTCTCCATCACATAAGTGCTTCCCATTTTATCTCTCCATCCCTCAAGTATAATAATCATATTTTGTCTAGATTAATATTCAGTGTTTAAAATATAAGTACATGTGCTAATCACAGTAAAATCAAGTATTAAATTATGATTACTTTTCCTTCTCTGCATAATGAGTTCTTCAGGATTAAAAACTGATTGGGTTTTATTCTTTTTCCTGATTTTCTGTATATTTAGCTCATATTTATCCTGAAACTCTCCTCTAGTTGTCTAAATGTCCTCAAGAAACACTTATTCAGCATCATATTTATTAAGAAAATTTTCATTTCCTGGGGAAGTGTTTGCCAGAATCTTCTCTATGCCTTATGCTCTGCTGTTATTCAAGGACCTCTTTCCACCATCGACTTGGGATTCCTTCCACGTCACTTGTATTTGGGATCTGTTTCCCTCACTTCACATCTTCCTTCCAGCTTCACTTCATGGTTTGATGGGACACATGCTCAAGTAGGTTACCAAGCATGAGTGTAAGGAGTAAATGTCCTTAGCACACACATGTGTGGGCCGGGCGCGGTGGCTCACACCTGTAATCCTGGCACTATGGGAGGCCGAGGCGGGTGGATCACGAGGTTAGGAGATCGAGACCATCCTGGTTAACACAGTAAAACCCTGTCTCTACTAAAAATACAAAAAATTAGCCAGGCATGGTGGCGGGTACCTGTAGTCCCAGCTACTCGGGAGGCTAAGGCAGGAGAATGGCATGAACCCGGGAGGCAGAGCTTACAGTGAGCTGAGATCGCACCACTGCACTCCAGCCTGGGTGACAGAGCGAGACTCCGTCTCAAAAAAAAAAAAAAAGAACACACATGTTTGGAAACACTGATCTCATAGGGTGCATACAGAACTCTAGGTTGGAAATTGTCTCCCCTTACAATATTCAAGACATTTTTCATTGTCTTCTAGTTTACGAAGTGGCTGTTATGAATTCCGAATTTTTTGTGATGGTTTCTTCTCTCTGGAGGACTGTAGAATTCACTTCTACATACCCCATCTTCCAAAATGTATTGATCACATGGCCTGGTCTGGGTCTATTCTCATTCATTGTGCTGATCATACAGTGGGTTCTTCTGATCTGAAAACACATCCTTTCATTTGGAGACATTTTCTTGACTGACTTCATTAATGATTCATCCTCTTTCTTTTCTCTGTTTTTTTCTATTATTCACATATTGAACCTCAAAGTCATCCTCTTAACTTTTTTTCTCCTATCTTCCACTTCTTTGTCTTTTCTGTCCTTCTTAGGAAATTTCTTCAACTTTTTCCATCAACCATTCCACCGACTTTACATTTTTGCTATATTTTTAATTTCCAAGGGCTCATTTTGTCTGTTCTTTTTTTAAGATATAGCAGTCGTTTTTGCTTCATTATTGCAATATCTTCTCTTATCTCTTAGTGAATGTGACTGATTCTCTGTTTTTTGTTTTGTTTTGTTTTGAGACAGAGTCTCACTCTGTCACCAGGCTGGACTGCAGTGGCACAATCTTGGTTCACTGCAACCTCCGACTCCCGGGTTCAAGTGCTTCTCCTGCCTCAGCCTCCCAAGTAGCTGGGACTACAGCCATGCCCCACCACACCCAGCAAATTTTTGTAGTTTTAGTAGAGACAGGTTTTCGCCATGTTGGATAGGATGGTCTCGATCTGCTGACCTCATGATCCACCCACCTTGGCCTCCCAAAGTGCTGGGATTACAGGCGTGAGCCACCACGCCCGACGGAGTCTGTGTTTTTTTAAATATGTGTATCCTTTACTGCATAGGCTCTATTTCCTGAAGATTGCCGCTCTCCCCTCCCCGCATTTGCCTGTTTGAGTCTTTCTGCATGGACAAACACGAACGCTTCCTCTGCTCTCACCCCACAACAACCAACAGAAGACTCCTGTGGACAAGCATGGGGCAGGTGGGCAGTGGGGGCTTCTGCCACCAACAAGCGAGTGAGCGATTCTGCAGATGTCAGCTGGGTGTGCTCTAGTTCAGTTCACACCATCTCTACCTGGAGAAATTGTCAGGTCCCACGGGTCGAGGGCTCAGTCCCCAGGACTGCTCCCTGCTTCTGATATCAACTGCAAACCCTGGCTGACTCTGTCTGCTTCTCTCTGTCTCTCTGTCTCTGTCTGCCTGTTTCTCTCTCTCTTTCTGTCTGTCTCTCTCTCTCTGTCTCCATCTGTCTGTCTCTCTCTCTCTGTCTCCATCTGTCTGTCTCTCTCTCTCTCTGTGTCTTACTGACTGACTATAAAGTGGGGTTCCCATGACCTCATCCTCAGGTTTGATTAATTTCCTAGAGCGGCTCACAGAGTTCAGGGAAACGTTTACTGATGTTGACTGGTTTATTCTAAAGGATGTTATGAAGGATACAGATGAGGAAACATGTAGGACAGGGCACAGGGGAAGGAGTATGACGCTTCCTTGCCTTCCCGGGACACCACCTTCCGGGAACCTCCGTGGGTTCAGCTATCTGGACGCTCCCCAAATCCTGTCCTCTGGGGCTTTTAGGAGGCTTTATAACTAGGTGTGATTGATTAGATGTTTAGTCATTGGTGACCAGCCCCTCTGTTCTCACTGGTGATTAAGGGGATGGGCTGAAAGTCCAAACTCTCTATTCTTGCCTTGGTCTTTCTGGTGACCAACGCTATCCTGAAGCTACCTGTAATCCCAGCCACCAGTCACCTCCTTAGCATACAAGAAGACATCACTGTTCTCAGGATTTTAGGAGCTGTATGCCAGGAAACAGGGGTGAGAACCAAATCTTTATTTCAGCATATCACGGTCTTTATGTCACATAGAGACTTTTCTTAGTGTCTAACAATTCCTGTTTGCCGGTTCATGTAAAGGAGCGGGGACTAAAAGGCTATGAGAGGCTCAGAGCCCCTCAACAGCACTTGCTGACTTCAGGCTTCACTGCAGGGCATCTGGCTGGCTGTTTGGAGAGGCTACAGTGTCAATGCCTATTGCATTTTGGTTTTAGGATGGTAGCACCCTCTGGAATCCTGTGTTTCTCCTGGAGGGTAAAGATCCAATCTAGGGGGACCCGCCTGGGAATCTCAGCGTTCAGCACACATGGGGTTATGGGGTCCCTCTATATTCGGTGTGGCACCCCCAGCACCCCAAGTTCCCCACTTGCCCTGATAGTCATACCCGGTGTGAAGTCCTGGCATCACAAAAAGGGAAGTTTACTTGCTTCTGGCTGCTTCCTAAACAGACTTGTAGCCAACCCTCTGTATTTCAGTCCTCATTCACTCTGATTCTGTGACTGATATCACAGCTCCCGAGTCTGGGGGATTCTTTGGTAGAAACTGTGTTGGTTGTTGGCTCTGCTCACTGATATCACAGCTCCTGAGTCTGGGGGATTCTTTGGTGAAAACTGTGTTGGTTGTTGGCTCTGCTCACTGACAGCTTAAAGCTCCATTTTAAAGTTCTGCTGACTCGTTTTATCCACTGAACTCCCAGTTTCCAGTTTCCCAAATCTGTTGCTGTGGCTGCATTTCCTCTTCTGGTCATGAGATTATACCTTTTATTTTATTATTATTATTATAATTATTTTGAGATGGAGCCTTGCTCTGTTGCCCAGGCTGGAGTGCAGTGGCGCAATCTCAGCTCGCTGCAACCTCCGCCTCCCAGGTTCAAGTGATCCTCCTGCCTCAGCCTCCCAAGTAGCTGGGATTAAAGGCATGTACCACCATGCCCAGTTAAGTTTTGTATTTTTTGTAGAGATGAGGTTTCATCATGTTGGCCAAACTAATCTTGAACTCCTGAGCTCAAGTGATCCATCCACCTCAACCTCCCAAAGTGCTGGGATTGGCCAGGTGCAGTGACTGACACTTGTAATCCCAGCACTTTGGGAGGCCGAGGTGGGAGGATCATGAGGTCAGGATATTGAGATCATCCTGGCCAACATGGTAAAACCCAATCTCTACTAAAATACAAAAAAAAGTAGCCAAGCATGGTGGCAGGTACCTGTAGTTCCTGCTCTTCGGGAGGCTGAGGCAGGGGAATTGCTTGAACCCAGGAGGCGGAGGTTGCAGTGAGCCAAGATTACACCACTGTACTCCAGCCTAGCGACAGAGCAAGACTTCATTTCCAAAAAAAAAGTGCTGGGATTACAGGCGTGAGCCACTGTGCCCAGCTGCCTTATGCCTTTTACAGCAGTCCCTTTGCTCTCCTGTGAGTGGGATTGAGGAAGACGGTACAAGTAGATGTGTGTGCTCAAGCTGCCACTTGTCTCATCCGTTTGTTGATAAGGAGACTGAAATTGAGGCTGGCTAAGTGGCGTGATCAAAACAGCAGCTTTGGGAGGAGCTCTTCACCTTTTTGTTTCTTTGTTTCTTGGTCCCTGACTTAATGTATCTTTGTTAAGTGTGTGCCAGGCAAGTTATGTTAAGTAGGCTGGGGACTTCCCTGGAGTGATGTAACAATCGCTCACATTTATTAAGTGTGTATTGTATGCCTGGCACTGTTCTTGTTCTAAACTCTTTACATCTATTTAATCATTACAACAGCTTTATAATGGGAGCTACTATGATCGTTCTCGTTCTTACAGAGGAGGGAGGTGAGGCATGGAGAAGTTATACCTTGTCCAAATTTGCACAGCTAGAAAGTGGTGAAACTGGGGTATGAACCCAGGCCCGGCTTTCCTGGTAGTAGTGACACTGTGGGCCCAGTGACTCAGTGTGGTGGGCTTTCAAGTGGGTTGTAGGCTGTTAAGCTGCGTTCCTCCTTTCTCCCCACTTCCCTACTGGATAGCAATGCCTCCCACACAAAACCATGACAATCACAAGTGTCTCCAGACATTGCCAAATGTCCCCGGCAGGGCGCAGAGCCCCCTGAGTGAGGAGACTGATCCAGGCAGGCTGAGTGCATGCCTTCACAGCTCTGCCCTGCAACCTCCTGGTCTGGTGAGTTATGGGGTCCTTTTTCCTCCCCCTCAGAACCAGACAGCAAGGTCTGTGACTGCCTTATCCACAGGCAGATCCCGCTCGCCCTGCCCTGGCCTCACCACCACCGGGTGACTTTGTCTGCCTCTCACTAGACATGAAAAAAGTGGAAAACAAAACAGAAAATAAAGGTAGCAACTCTGCAGAGCTGGGCATGTTGGAAAGGCCAAGCCTTAACCCTGTGGCTCTGTCTCTCCCATCTTCATCCCCACAGAGCCAAGGTGAAGAAGGGAGTGAACATCCTGAGTGCTCAGACCCGTGAGCCGCGGCAGTGGGGCATCAAGCAGGAGGTGGGCAGCGGCGGAAAGCACGTGACAGCCACCGTGGCCTGCCAGCGCCTGGGGCCCAGCCCGCGCAACAGGTAAGCCGTGCACTCCCTGCAAGCGTGTGTGGTTCCTGGTCCCGGGCCCAAGCCGGCTGCTGCCTAAGAGCCTTGACTTGGACTCATGTGAGCTGCTGCTCAAAGGAGCTATTGAACCCACCGCCCGGAAATCTGGAGGCACTGACATCCACGGCAGGACCCTCTGCCTCTGCAGCAGGGCAGGGTGGGGAGCTCACTGTGCAGTGCCGCAGGGTGGGCTTTGGAGGAGGGTGAGGTCATCTCTGCTCCGACAGGGCTTGTGCATTCTCTGCACCTGAACTGACTTTCTGGGGGCCTTGCCCTGCCAACATTAGCAGAAGATGCTTAGTTACAAAGTGCTCATTTTTCATGAAGGGTAAGATTGAGTCTTCAGCGGGATGGAATTTAAGGGAAGGAGGTGACAGTCAGTGGCAATAATGGAGAAGAACCTGCCGTGTGAGATTCACTGTAGACATCCTGGATGATTTTTTAAAATAATTGTTTTCTGGTTATAAAAGCAATTCATACTCATTTTAGGAATATGAGGAAAGCACAGCTGTATGAGGCGGGAATCATATGCCAATATCCTTACTACTCAAGGGTAACCCACTGATAACATGTTGGTTCATTTCCTTCCAGGGTTTTGTACCTGTGTAATGCTAATAGATACTAAATATATTTAGTTTACAAATTTGGCACCATCAAATGCGTACACATTTTAAGGACACTACTATTTTCACTTGTATTGGAAACATTTTCTCTTAACATTAAATATTCCTCCAAAACATTCCTAATAACTTTATAATATTTTATCAGATGGATTTAACATAATATAAACAACTGACGATGCATGCATTTTACCATTTAGGTTGATTCCAAGTTGTTTTTAAATTTCAACTTTTATTTTAGATTCAGGGGGTACATGTGCAGGTTTGTTATGTGGGTCTGTTGCCTGAGGCTAAGGTTTGGGGCATGAAGGATCCCATCACCCAAGTGGTGAACAGAGCACCCAAGAGGTAGTTTTTCAGCCCTTTATTCCCTCTCTCCCCACTTCCCAGTGTCTGTTGTTCCCATCTTTATACCCACCTTTTCCCACTGTTTAGCTCCCACTTGTGAGAACATGCGGTATTTGGTTTTCTGTTCCTCGGTTAATTTGCTCAGGATAATGGCCTCCAGCTGCATCCATGTTGCTGCGAAGGATGTGAAAATGTTGTTCTTTTTTATGGCTGTGTAGTAGTCTATGGTGGATGTATACCAAACCTTCTTGATCCAGTTCACTGTGGGTGGGTTGATTCCGTCTCTTTGCTATTGTGAAAGGTGCTGCGATGAACACATGAGTACCTGTGTCTTTTTGGTAGGACAATTTATTTCCTTTGCGTAGATAGCCAGTAATGGGATTGCTGGGTTGGATGGTAGTTCTGAGTTCTTTGAGAAATCTCCAAACTACTTTCCACCATGACTGAACTAATTTACTTTCCTACACACAGTGTGTAAGTGTTCCCTTTTCTCTGCAATCTCTCCAGCATCTGTTATTTTTTGACTTTTTAATAATCATCATTCTGACTGGTGTGAGATGGCATCTCATTGTCGTTTGGATTTACGTTTCTCTGATGATTAGTAATATGGAACTTTTTTTTTTTTTATCAGTTTGTGGCCACTTGTATGTCCAAGATTTATTCTTATAGATGATGCAGCAATAAACCACCTTCCACATATATCTTTATCCACATCCCTTTTTCCTTAAGGTGGCTTCTTAGATTCAAAACGTAAGATTATTTTTCAAGGCTCTTGATATATTCTGCCAGTGTATTTTTCTGAAGGGATTAGTATTAAAGAAAGAAATATTCTATTACTGGACACATTTTCTTAAGTGACAGCTGCAAGGCACCATGAAAAATCCTCAAATTCTCTGCTTAGTTTAGAACCACGCTATTCTTTTGCCCATAGAACCCCTCCTCTCTCCTTCCTTTAATGTGTAACCAGAAAAAGAAAATCCAGTGTCCCGAACAGTTTACAAACTCAAATGCCAACCCTCACCATCATTACCCCAAGAAGGATTTTCAGTGCATCTGGCGGGGGTGAGGTCAGGGGCGAGGAGTGGGTGTCCGAATCTTTGAACTTGTGAAAACATGGCCAGAAAGAAATGTGTTTATGAGTCCCTTGTTCCAAGCAGGAGATCAGAGGCCAAATTAAATCTCCTGAATCAAATGCACATAAAGTCTAATTAACCCGTAAGATTAGTGTTGATTATGCAAATGAAAGTGAATGTGTTCATTGGCAGGTGGCGAAGTTATATATGTGAATAGTTCTTCAGGTGGGAACCTGAATGAGAAGCAGAGCGAGGGAGATGAGCCTCATGGCATTGAGTCCTGAAGGGCTCCTGTTGTCATCCTGTTTGTTCTGAGCTTCCAGGAGCCCTGCTTTGACCCCGTTGTGTTTGCTGTCTCAGTGGTAAGCATTGTGCATGAGTGTCTGTAGCCAGCCATCCTGAATGTTTCGGCGGACTGCGGACAAGAGGAAGATCTGAATCTGCAGAAATAGAGAGTAATGGCATCTGAGGCACAGAAAGAGGCCTGCAGATGGTTAGACGCAAGAAATGTGTTCAAAGAGGAGGGTGGGTGGTGCATTGGGTGGAGTCACTTCTAAGGGCCGTTGTGGTCATGTTGGACCCACCTGGATAATCCCGGATCATCGCCCATATCAAAACCTTCACCTAATCACGTCTGCAAAATCCCTTTGCCTTGTAAGGTAACATATTCATAGGTTCTAAGGATTAGGATGTAGACAAATTGGCCTGCCTCTGTCTTCTTACAGCATGGCTCCGTCATGCCCATTCAGTCCTGAGTCTTTGAAATGCTGGGTTTGGACACCTTGGGTTACTGAGGTCAGGCCAGTGAGCGCACCTTCCAAGATTCCCAGGGCGGGGAATGGCATTCCTTCCCATGGAAGTTTTCTTGGTAGCTGAGGAGGTCTGATAGCAAGATCTTTCTCATGTATAGCACTGCCATGGGCAATGGTGTTGCCCTTCCCGGCTGGGTCCAGCAGAAGCACTCAGTGCCAGCCAGGAGTGTGTATTCTTGCTTCAAGGCGAGGGTTGCTCAGTCAAGTACCTGAAGCCTCGTTGGCACTGAGCTCCACCAAGGCCATGACTGTGGCTGCCTGCAGGAACCTCTCCGCAGGCTCTGAGAGCCTGTGCTGGCCGGGATGGCATTCACAAGTGCAGAGGGTAGTTCGTTCCTTGTCTTCGGCTCTTGAAATATCCTGTTGTGAGCTCTTGCATTTATGTGAGTCACCGATTTGAGATGTGGAAGCTGCAACTGTGTTTTCGGATCTCGGCCGCATTCCCGTGTTGGCCACATCCCCTGGCTGGTAAGACGGGGAACCTGGGGAGACAAATAGCTCCAAAAGGGTGAAACTGGTCGGCCACGGAGGGGATGCCACCCCAGAGGCTTCCCCAGGCAAGTCAGAAAGGAGGGGCTGCCACCCACAGAGGCTTCCAGGCAAGTCCAGAAAGGAGGGGCTGCCACCCCAGAGGCTTCCCCAGGCAAGTCCAGAAAGGTGGGGCTGCCACCCCAGAGGCTTCCCCAGGCAAGTCCAGAAAGGTGGTTCTGGAAGGTTTTACGAACCCCTTGCCAACCATTCCCATCCGTGGCTGTTTCTTCAAAGGCGCAAACACGAAACACACACACCAAGTCTAACTAAAAGTGGTGGCTTTGTAAACAAACACAGCTTCAGAGCATGTCCCCTGGCCCTTGCCTGCACGACCACTCACCCCTATTGATCTCCAAACATAGACGCCTTCTACATCAGGAGACGATGGTAGCTGATCTGAGGAGCTGAGCTCTGAGAGCGGCAGAAAGCTAGTGGTTAAAACACGCCTCAAGGGCTCTGAAAGTCATTCTAGTCTATAAGTTTCAAACAGGACCATGAATGGGCACCAGGGGCCCCACTGATCCCTAAAATGGCTTGAAAATATATGGTGTGTGAGAGATCGCCTCCATGTGACATTCTCTTTACACCAGTCTCATTGCTCTCTTCCAATTCTTTAACTCCTATGAACTGGTCGTCCCTGAATTGAACTTGGTTGACCTGTGTTTTTCATGCAGAAATAAAATTTCAGTGACATTTGATGGGACATGCTAAATCTCCAATTAGCCGTAGTCCCCATTCCACCCTATGGTCTTGTATCTGGCCTCTCCACTTGTGAATTGGCTACATGGTTTGTGAAAGTGTTGTAGTATGAAAATCCAGTATATCAGTCCAGCTACGTAAGGACCCCATGATCACATAGGACCCACTTAGATCATCTCTCTATCTCAAGGGCTTCAACCTAATCACATCTACCAAGTCCCTTTGACTTAGAAGATAACATATTCATAGGTTCTAGGCTCTAGGATATGGACAAATTTGCCACAATCATGCCACATTAAAAAACCCCAATCTCAGTGCTTTATAACTCCAGTTGGCTGTCCATGTCCATGAGTTCTGTGTTCACAGATTCCAGATTTCTTTTAGTGGAAGGTTCTGCCTGTACTGCACATATACAGACTCTGGCTTTCCTGTCATTATTCTCTAAATAATATGGTATCACAGTAACTATTTACATAACATTTACATTATATTAGGTATGAAAAATAATCTAGAGATGATTTAAAGTATACAGGAGGATGTGCATAGGTTATATGCAACTACTACATCATTTTATCTAAGGGACTTGAGCATCCATGGATATTGGATCCGTGGATATTGGGGCGACTGTCCAAGCTTTGTTCTCATACTCCCAGGGCTGTAGGTCAAGTACAGTCTGGGCCTGCTAAGGGGAAGCTCAGATGGGAGACTGCCTTGGGGTGTGAGCTGGCTGGGCTTAGCTCCAAGCCTTGAGCTCCGTGTCTGTCCGTCCATGTGTGTTTGGTCCTGGGCCCAGGCTGAAGAGGCAGAGTTATTCTTGGCGCGCTCCTCTCACAGCAGCTCATTATCCTCTCACCTAAGACCAAAACTGGTGTCCTGTCCACTAACATCCCCTTGGCCAACGCGAGTCAAGAGGTCAGGCCATGGGGTGAGGAAGTCCTCGCCACCCAGACATATGGGGTGGGTGTGCGGAGGGAGTGCATGCAGCACTCAGTAAAGCCACCATCACCCCCTCGCGTGTCAAAGGGCTGCTTGGCTCAGAAAATTTCCCCTGTTGCTGAAATGTTCTGTACAGTTTCCATCTGTGGGAAGCTCTAGACATCCCCTTTCACACGTTCGTTTCTTCAACAAATATTTGTCAAGTGCCCGGTACTTGCCAGCTACCATGCTGACAATCCACGGCCAGGAGTCTTATCAGGGGAAAGTTCAAGGAAGAGATACTTAAAGACTGTCCCGAATATGAACTCACACCTGGCGAGTGATGAACCGTGTCATGCTCAGCATAGGCTGAAAAATGGCGCTTGAGTGAGTGAGGAAGGAAGAATCATAGGTGAGACAAGCAGTGCTGGCTGTGTGCCTCGCGCTCTCCAAATGCTTTGTATATAATCCTCCTAAGCATCTAATCCTGCTTCAGGCATTCGAGGTAGACAAAGTGAGCTGTGATCTCAACTTACATGGGGGAAAACTGAGACACGATGCATTTTTCAAACCCACTCAGTAAGAGGTGGAGGTGGAATTCAAACCCAGAAGTTCTGCCTTGAAGAACAAGCTGTCACTTGAGCTTATTCTTGTCCTAATACGAAATACACCCAATGGACCACCCTGGCTGACAGACACTGCTCCACCCCGGGTCCCGGTACATCTCTTTTACTGCTCTATATCCCTCGGAAGGTGTGTTAGCCAGCCAGGGCTGCCTGAACAAAATTCCACACACTGGCTGGCTTAAAACACAGAAATTTATTTTCTCACCATCGGGACTCTGGAAAGTCTGAGATCGGGGTGCTGTCAAGGGTAGTTTCTGGTGAGAAATCTCTTCCTAGCTTGCAGATCACCACCCTCTCAGCATCTTGTGTCCTCAGAGGGCCTCTCCTCTGTGCGTGGAGAGAGAGAAGCTCCTGGTGTCTTTTCTTTTCTTTTTCAAGACAGGGTCTCGCTCTGTCACCCAGCCTGGGGTGCAGTGGTGTAAACAGGACTCACTGTAGCCTTGACTTCCTGGGCTCAAGCGATCCTCCTCTCTTAGTGCCCCAAGTAGCTGGGACTACAGGCATGTACCACCGAGCCCAGCTAATGTTTGTATTTTTTTGTAGAGATAGGGTTTCATCATGTTGCCCAGGCTGGTCTCAAACTCCTGCGATCAAGTGATCCACCTACCCTGGCCTCCCAAAGTGCTGAGATTACAGGTGTGAGCCACTGTCCTTGGTTTCTTCCTCTTCCTGTAAGGACACCAGTCCTATGGGGTTAGAGCCCCCTCTTATGACTTTATTTAATCTTAATTACCATCTTAAAAGCCTGCTCTCCAAATATAGTCCCACTGGGGGTGAGGGCTTTGTGATATGAATTTTGGAGGGAACAATTCAGTCTGTAATCCTGGGGTTGGCTCTGTCATCCTGAACCTGCTCCCGTCACTGCACCACCTGGGGCTGCCCCTCACTTTTGTGCACTCGTGCAGATTCTTGGAAAAGCCTGGGAGCTTCTTCCTGGGGTCCTCTTTGCCAATGATGGACGGGTGTGGAGTGCGAAAGCCCAGCCCCATCTCCCCCATTGCAGACAACTCTGAATTGTCATGGACACAGCTTGACTCAGAGCTTCCCTCAGGATCAGGCTGCAGGCTGGGTCTTTGAAAGCACACCTTCCCTTTGCTTCGTCCTGCAATGTGAACTATTTCCCTCTCCCCTTCTCCCTTTCCAGTTTCTCCTGGTGGCTGGGGAGAAAGGAAACAACATCCTTACTCGGTCACTTGCAAATGAATCCTCGTCTTATGATCTGCTTCTAATGAACCCAACCTGAGACTCTCAGAAACATAAGAGCCCCCCAGTACCTCCCCTGGTGAAATGGCCTCTTAGACAGGGAGAGAGCACTTGTTAGGGAAACTGTCAAGACAGCTGTTTTGCTGGAGCACTGTCTCCCTGTAACCTAGAACCTCTGAAAGACCTGTGGGTTGTTATGGTCCTGAAACCATCTGTCTGTAAACACTCAGACCCAGGAAGATAGCTTGCACCTGGTCCGTACACATACCAAACTGTGTGGCATTTGTTTTCCAGGCTCCCCATCATCCTGGGAGAGATCTGAGCATCTCGGCAGTCAGGCAGAGTCAGCCAACAATTTACCAGAGTGCACGTCGTATTTACAGGGTGCAAGGCCAACAGAGCAATTAGCATGCCGCCCAGGTCCTTCCCCGTCAGCACCCTGTGACGGAGAGGATCGAGCATGAGGCAAATGCTTCTGTGTCTGCAGGGAAGAGGCATACAAGCACGTGGACAGTGTGCTGAAAGGCAGGAACACATCTTGCCGTCCTTTTGGCATCCTCCTGTTTCTTAGGAAGCATCTTCCGCTTCCCCCTTCATCTCCTTTCCCTGATCTGCATCTTTTTTCAAAACCAGGTATGTGGGTGAGTCTGAGCAGCTGGGGAGCAGCGAAGCGAGCAGTGAGTCTGACCTCAGCACTGGCAGGAGGGAAGAGCGGACCCTGACTGCTTTTGATTCAAACGTTGCACCTTGATCTAATAAAGGTTTCTGCCTCAAGCATTCCTGGAGCCTTACTTTAAACTCATTCCTCCAGGAAAAACGCCAAAAATTAGGTGTTTCTTTAAACTGTGGGCATGCTCTGAAGTTTAGGGGGGACTCCGTGTTGGGAATGCAACCCCCTGAGGCTGTTGATGAGGCGGGCTCCGCAGTGGGGTTGGTGTAGGCACACCTGCCTGCCGCTCAACTTCCCACTGGCCCACATGCACCTGCGCTGTTAGGTGCTGAATACCTTCACTTAAACCGGTTCACTTATGCGTCTCAAATTTCCCATTTAGGCATTCTTATTAAAACACTACTGTTAACATCTCTTCCAGAAGCAAATATAGTATCTTAAAAATAGAAACTTACATAGAAAACTGTAATATTCTGTAGATTTTATAGTGCTTGACAGCACACAGAATAATACTGTGTATATTTCACTGTCTCGGGCACTTTACAAAATGCTCTGTGTACATTATTTCAGTAAATCTTTCTAATGGTCTCAAGAACTGAGGCGTCATACCATTGGGTAGATAAAGAAAAGAATAAAGGCACTCGCAGGAAATAAGCATCCAAATGAATATTTATGTAAATCATAAAAAAGTTTTATTTTTAAAATAACTTTAATGTACACAAATAAATGGAGAAAATGCCTATCAGTTGCACAAAATAAAAGTGAGCATAAACAAATACAATTAAAACATAAAACTCCTGGCCAGGTGCTATGGTTCACGCCTGTAACCCCTGCATTTTGGGAAGCCGAGGCAGGTGGATCACTTGAAGTCAGGAGTTTGAGACAAGCCTGGCCAACATGGCGAAACCCTGCCTCTACTAAAAATCAAAAATTAAGCTGTATGTGGTGCGTGTCTGTAATCCCAGCTACTCAGGAGGCTAAGGCAGGAGAATGGCTTGAACCCAGGAGGCGGAGGTTGCAGTGAGCCAGGATCACACCAGTACACTCTAGCCTGGGCAACAGAGTGAGACTCTGTCTCAAAAAAAAAAAAAAAAAAAAACATAAAAGTCCTACTGAAGTCTAGCTGGCTAATGTTAGCAGCAAGAGGCTGTGTGCTTGCCTTGGAGGTTAGAAAGGTGTTAGCAGGTGTCAGGGAAGTCCTGTGGACACATGAGAGTGCAGGGGTGTCCAGTCTTTTGGCTTCTCTGGGCCACATTGGAAGAAGTATTGCCTTGGGCCACACATTCTATATGCTAACACTAACGATAGCTGATGAGCTGGAGAAAGAAATTGCAAAACAGTCTCATAATGTTGTAAGAAAGTTTACAAATTTGTGTTGGGCCACATTCAAAGCCTTACTGGACCACACGCAGAGCCTGTGGGCTACAGGTTGGACAAGCTTTGCCACCAGACCAAGCTGAGATTTCCTTCTGCTTCCCTTTTTATTAGGCTTATTTTTTTCAATGCCTTTATTTTACTTTCATAATCATAAAAACATATTCAAAGATACGTTTTTTAAACCCATATTCCGAGTCTGATGTAACTATTACCATTATTGCGTCCTGCCTTACAGAGTGTATATAAATATGTTTATACCATTGGGATCAGTCTGTAATATGTTACATCTGTTTTGGTAACTTAACATTGCCAAAGTACTTTGCTTGTCCCATACTTAGTTTTTTAAATAACTGAGTAAGTGGATGGACCTGAATTTATTTAGAAAGCCCCCTCTCGCGGGACGCCTGGGTTGTTTGTACCCAGCTTTTTAGTATAAATGAACCAGTGGCAGACATTTCTACGATGATATGATGCTGCCTTTCCCCCTGTTCTGAATCATGGAGCACTGGGAGCTGCTGTGAGGGATCTCTAGTCTGAGTTTCTGCCCTTCCTAACTTTATTTTGTCACCCCTTCTCCCTGGCCTTCACACCCAACATAGAAATTGGGGAACAAAGCCAAAAGCTGGCACCAGATGAGTGAAGGGGCCAGGGAAGAGGCGAGGAGCCAGGAATGTCCTGCGGGAAGAGAGGGAGGGGCCCCGCGTGGCACCCCTTTTACTCCTCCGATCCCTCTTTGTTGCAGCTCCAGGGCTGTCTGTGCCCAGGAATGGTTACACGCCATCTGGGAGACTTTTGCTTTAACCTCAAAACTTCTAAAAGAATCTAAAAAGGAAACACTTTCTGTCCACGTGATTCAACCTTACTCAAGGGATGCGCTGTGAGTTGCCACATCTCTGGATTTTTCTAGACCTGCTGAAAATCCAGAAATCTTTCCATTTTTTAACATTTGCTTGGATGTTTAAAATCACTGTGCAAATCAAACAAAAGGTATATTGTTCAGGAAAAATTGTTCATCAGGAAGTAAACCATGTGCAAAAGTGGCCTGTTTGAGTCAAAATAATGCCTGTTTTCTTTAGGAGATTGATTGCCTATATTGTCCAGGTACAGAGTTTGCAGCAAACAGCTGTCTGGGAACTCAACTGTGCCTCTTTTGGAGGAACTTAGAAAGGAGGCCAGCTGTTTCAAAGACTCAGCTGCCCCTCATTTTTACCACACGAGCCCTCTTAAACAGACCAAATCGCACAGATGCTCCTGTATTTCCAGCAGATGCTATAAACACGCATCTGAGCTCTGGTTCTTACGACTGTAAGTGTCAGCCTTAATTGGGATCCTGGTGCATGGCGTGGAGTTCTCTCTCCCTGCTCCTCTTGTTACCCAGCTTCTAGTTTGATGGGGTGGTATCTCCGCCAGTGTTCCCCAGGCCTTCTTGGAGGGGACTGGGACCCACATGTTTCCATAGAACAGTGAATGATACCTCTCCCGTTCTTCCCTGTCTCTGGAACAGAAGCAGCTGCTGCATCCCCAGGCTCCTTAATTCAAGAGCCAGCATCGTGCTTCAGGGACTCTCTGCTGCAGGGGAGAAAAGTAAATCAGGCAGGTAATAAAACGAGAAGGCTCTTTCCAAAAAAACCCAAAATCATTGAAAATGGTGAATAAAATGCCCATTAGTATTAATTTAAGCAGTCTCAATTGCATACCTTATATACATAACTGTGCTTGGCTATTTGTTTTGGAGAATTCTGGAATATGAACATGCTCATAGCTGCTTAAACAGTTTTCAGCAGTGCTTAGAGGAATGAAGTGCTAAAATAATCTGCGTTTCCCTAAAGGAAATTGCTCAAACCAACTGCTTTCTGTAAGAGATATTTGAAGATTGCAAACTACCACGAATTAAAATCTCCCAACCAATGGCATAAACTTACATTTTGGGTCCCCTCCTAAAACAAGTTAAAAGTGTCTCCTACTCCACGCACCCAAAACTTACAGCAGGCTTCTGTGAGTATCTGCAGCAGGATAATTTATTGATACACAAGTTGTGTGGGTCTCCATAAAACTCTCCCTCCTTTTCACCTTCAGCAGGCGCCAGGCCTTTGGCTTCCTGGACTCCATAGAGGTTTGTGGCAAACGTTGACTATTAAAGCCCAAGATCATTGAGGTTATTGTTGTTGCCTAACTTTTTTTTTTGAGATGAGATCCCATTCTGTCACTTAGGCTGGAATGCAGTGGCACGGTCATGGCTCACTGCAGCCTCGACCTCCTGGGCTCAGGTGATCCTCGCATATCATTCTCTTGAGTGGCTGGGACTACATGTGTGCACCACCACACCCAGTTAGTTTTTGTATTTTTGTGTGGAAAAAGGGTCTCATTGTGTTACCCAGGCTGGTCTCAAACTCATGGGCTCAGTGATCCTCCCACCTCGGCCTCCCAAAGGGCTGAGGTTACAGGCGTGAGCCACTGCACCTGGCCCGAGTTGTCTGCCATTTGTAGGTAACTAAACTCTTCCAAGAGAATTTGCTGGAGGCATTGGGATGGTGGGTGGAGAGTGGGGGAGAGGAACAGTTGAGGAGAGGCTGTGAAAGAGCCTGAAAGAAGATTTTACCAGAGACTGAAGGGCCAGGTGTGGCATCCCAAGCCTCGATTTGATGCCTGAAATGGTGAAGGGGCTTCTCCATTGCTTGATGCTGTTTCAAAATGCAAGCCCCACTGTTTGTCATCCCATCAAGACTACCTACCATGGAGGAAATGAATTTTCCCAAAGGAAGTCAGGATGTGTCTACAGAGGAGGAATAGATGCTGGGCAGTGAAAGCTGATGTGTAGGGCATGGTGCCCGTGAGAACCTGCACTGTGTCGGACAGTTTGTCCACACCATCACCCATTTCCCCTATACGGTGAGTAGTAATAGGATCCATCTTCAAATTAGGACACTCTGTGTTATAGGTTGTACTTTTTTCAGAAATATTCCCAAGGAACATACTCTCCATGTCCCTAACCCGCATTCTCTTCTGGAACCTCTCCACTCTCCCATGAAGGGGTGGCAACCTTGTCTTCTCCCCTTGAAACTGGGTGGGCTGCAGTGACTGGTTGACTCATAGTGCTGAGTGGAAGTGATGCTATGTAACTTTCAAAGCTAAATCATAAAAGTGCCCTGCACCAACATGGAGGGAGCCCTATTGTCCAAAGCACACCATGCTGTGAGGACGCCCAACTATCCCATGTGGAAAGACCACAAGGAGGAGCCCCGAGCCTTGTGAATACAGCATGGTGTCCAGCTGCCCCTGACTGCTCCCGCCACTGTCTGACAGCAACTGCATGAGAGACCCAAGCCAAAGACACTCAGCTAAGCCCTTCCAGCATTCTTGACTCACAGAAACAACGAGAAACAATAAAATGATTGCTTTCATTTTATACTACTACGTTTTGGGGTGATTTGTAGCATAGCAACATAAAAGTGAAAAACAGGGGAACTCGGAGGAGTTCAACTACTTGCCAAGCCCACACAGCTACTAAAGATCAGTGTCAATATTTTATCCTCTTCTCTCTGGTTCTAAATGCCCCTTCTTCTCCCACAGCAAGGAAGAGATTCCTAAGCAAAGAGAGATTGACAGGCTTGCCATCTTACACCAAGGGACCCTTCCCACTTCCCTGCCCAGCATCACCTCTGGAAGCTTATTTCTTTTCTTTTGGCACCCAAGCCTCATTTAAGGTATTTCATGGCCGGAATGAGGACTTTCTGCTTTCTTCATCCCCATCATAGTCTGACATGTGGTCCCCAGTCAAAACTGAAAATGTGTGAAGCAAATATATCTCTCAGCATCTGTCCTGAAATGATTTATTGTATCAAGTTAACAAGTCTCTCAAGCTCTTGCCAGACCAGTAATTAGCTTTAGGGGAAGGCTGGGAAGCTGATACTCTGGCCTCTGACATAAAACAGGTGCATTTCAGAACTAGTGTCTCATCTTAGAGACCCTGCCTTACCAAGAGGCACAGGTGAGGTCCTCCCCCTGAAGCCATGCCTCTGTTACTGGTCCTCAGAGAGCAAACTGGACACTAGAACAGGGTTGTGGAGCTACATTTTAAATATCCCTAAGGCTCTGTGTGTCTCAGAGAACATATTCACTGTCTTCTCAGCCACCGTTGAGCCACCATGCCATGCAAAGTTCATCCACTTTGGAAAACCCTTCAGATTTCACAGACTCTTGTTACTGAGGCTCCTTCTCATCCCTGGCTGATCTTCACAAGACAGTGGCAAACAGCGGTAGAAATGAGCAGTTGCCTTTTTATTTTTAATTTAATGGATTTATTTTCTACATCAGAGGTAAAGTTTTTGCTCACATGGTGCCCAGATTTCAAGTACTCCACAAAGCAATATGGTGCCACAAATAACAACATGGTCTCTTGAGCCAGCCCAGCAACTTGGATTCACATCTTGGCTCTTCTGCCTGGAAGTTGCATGGTTTTGTGCACATTAGTCAGTCTCCTTTGGTCTTACATGAAAATGAGATGATAAATAATAATAGTACCTTTGCTGAGGAGTGCTTGTGAGGATTAAGTGGGTTAATATACGGGGGGTGCCCACCTGGAGTCTTAGTTGTGTTTTCTATGGAACAAGGCCTCCTTAAGTTCTTCCTGAGATTTTTTATACAGTGGTGCAGAATATCTTGCATTATCATTGTGGCAGAGGCACAGCACTGTTTTCCCTTGGTGGTAGATATGGTTTGGCTGTGTCCCCACCCAAATCTCATCTTGAATTGTAGCTCCCATAATCCCCACATGTCATAGGAGGGACCCAGTGGGAGGGAATTGAATCATGGGGCTGGGTTTTTGCCATGCTGTTCTCATGACAGTGAATAAATCTCATGAGATCTGATTGTTGTATAAAGGGCAGTTCCCCTGCACATGCTTTCTTGCCTGCCACCATGTAAGATGTGCCTTTGCTCCTCCTTTGCCTTCCACCATGATTGTGAGGCCTCCCCAACCATGCTCGACTGGGAGTCCATTAAACCTCTTTCCTTTATAAATTACCCAGTCTTGGGTATGTCTTTATTAGCAGCATGAGAATAGACTAATGGAGTGGCACATGCCAACCACTGAGCTATACTGCCCTGCTGCCTTTGATTCACTCCAGATTCCCACTGGAAGCTCTATCCTGTCCGCCTCCCTCTTCCTTTCAGTGGCTGGTTGACTCTGGCCTTTACTGCCACCCTCAGGGCAACCCGTAGGTAAAAGAGAGAACGGTGCCCAGTCAGAGGGCACCTGGTGATTGAGTATTCTTTACTTTGACTATTTATAAGCCAACACTAAAGGTCCTAGGCTTGTTGCAATTTGTCACCTTCCTAAGGTATATTCCCCCTTGTTCCTACTTCTGTTATTTTTATAATCTTGATTTATTTGGGGGTAACAGGTAATACGTTTATATAGTTCCAAACTCAAAAATTATACAGACTTATATACAAATATCTATTTCTGCCTCCAGCCACCCAGTGCGAGCCCCCAGAGGTGATCAACGTTTGCAGTTTAACACATACCTTTCCAAAAATATTTCCTGCATATGCAAACACACACACACACAGACACACACAGAGACACACACAGGAACACACAGACACACACACAGGCATACAGACACACACAGACACAGACAGACACAGACACACACACACATTCTCTCTCCCACTGCAACGTCAATTTTTTTTTATCTAACAATATATCTTGTATTTTTTCCATGTTAGTACATAAAGTTCTTTATTTTTTTTTCAAACATGTGTATATTATGGCATATAGCGTAATTTATATAAACCAACCCCCATAGGACCTGGCATTTAGGTTATTCCCAGGTTTTTTTTTCCTGAAAGTACTGCTTTGAATAACCTCATGCAAAGACTATTTTGTACTTCTGTAATCATATTCGTGAAGTAAACTCCAGCAGTGGACTAGCTGAGTAAAACGGTGTGGGCATTTACAAATTGTATAGATATTAGCATGTTACCCTGCACAGAGACTGCACCCATTCACACCCCACCATCTTTACCCATATGTTACTCACAGGCTGTCTGACCCTTTGAGACTCATACTTTATGTTCTCAGAAATGACTTGACTATCGAGTGGCCTGAGATTACCACTCACCGTGGGAATCGTGCTGTGGATTTTTAGGATTTTGTGCCAGAGCCAGCCCCGTGACTCCTGGGAAGCTCTAGCATGGTATTTGTGAGCCTGGGATCCACCGAGTCACTGGTGCATCCCCCTTGGGTCTGCTGCAGGGACAGCTGCTGTGTATGAACAGGGACCATGTGCGGGCTCTGCCTTGTGTCTCCTCTAAATTCTCACTTAACCTGGGCTCTCTAGTTCCGCTGGGCTCTCTAGTTCCGCTCTTTCCACCAATGCCGGCCCCATCTTTCTTTTCAAAATGGCCAAAGTGTTCTCTTTAAAACATAAATCGGGCTGGGCACGGTGGCTCATGCCTATAATCCCAGCACTTTGGGAGGCTTAGGCAGGTGGATTGGACACTGAAACAGGGTTGTGGGGCTAGATTTTTAATATCCCTAAGACTCTGTGTGTCTCAGAGAACATATTCACTGTCTTCTCGGCCACCGCTGAGCCACCATGCCATGCAAAGTTCATCCACTTTGGAAAACCCTTCAGATTTCACAGAATCTTGTTACTGAGGCTCCTGGGCTCAAAACGTTGAGCCCAGGAGTTTGAGAGCTGTTGAGGGCAACATAGTGAGACCCTGTCTCTACAAAAATACAAAAGTTAGCCAGGCATGGTGGCACATGCCTGTCATCCCAGCTAGTGGAGCGGCTGAGGCAGGAGAATCACTTCAGCCCAGGAGATAGAGGCTGCAGTCAACCATGATGTTGCCATTGCACTCCAGCCTGGGCAACAGAGGGAGACTGTGTCTCAGTCAGACCAGGGAACTTCCTGTTGGCTCAGTCTTTGCATTTCTTTCTGATAAATCCCCAAGCTTGGTCGTGGCCTGCAAGATTCTGAGTGATCTGGCCCCTGCCCACTCCAGACCTTACCCTATGCTTCTCCCATCACTGGCAACTCCTCTCCCACAGTGGCCTTCCAGGAGACCTGACCCTGATGAGCTAGGTGTATTTCTACCCCAGGGCTCTTGGATCTGCCATTCCGTCTGACTGGACTCTTTGCATGACCACAGTATTCTCATTTCTACATCTTAGCTTTAAATATTCCCCAAGAGGCTCTCTGTGACCACCATGGTGATCACCTGCTTCATCTTGTTTCTAGAACTCACCAGTATGGAATCACCTTGTGTCTTTGTTTGCCATCTGTCTCTCCATGGGAATGCAGACTTTGCCATGGCAGGGAAGTGCCTATTGCCCTCACGTCTGTGTGTTTAGGGCTTAACTCAGTTCCTGGCACAGGGAAGGGATGGAAATGTTAGCTGCATGAATATATGTATTGCTGAGTGAATGATCTTTGTAACAATATGTTATCTTGTCTCTAGTTTACAGATGAAGAAATGAGATCAGAGAGTCCCATATGAATGCTGAATGACTAGATAAATGATGCTTGTCGTGATAGATTGAATTAGAGCCTGTTGTCCCATTGTACAGATAAAGGAAGAGGCTCAGACAGTCTCTATGTGCTGAGAGAAGGGTGCCCTAGGAGTCAATGATGGGGCCCCAAGGTTTTGGAAGGGAAATGCAAGCAAAAACCAAAGCTACTGTCATGCGCCATGGCTTCATCCCCTCCCCCAGACCTCCCTGCCAGCTCTCCTCCTCTCAGCAGCTGTGATAAAGGCAGGGGGAGGATTTATTGTTCATGCAGTGAGGGATTTATGAAGCAAAGTTTTTATGTCAATGTTGTACTAGGCACTGCTGGACGTATAGACATTTTGTTAAGATGTTATTCCAGTTGGCAAGAACTTCATGGCTTTGCCCAAGCTTGAAATTTGCTAATCATAAGGAAATATAGAGCTTCTCCATCTTTATTTTTCATGCCAGTCTGCCTCTCAGAAATCAGAGACTTGCAGGGAGCATGAAAGCTCAGGCTGCTCCCCTAAAAGCTTGAGAATGGAAGAGTCTTCACATGCTGCCTGCTGCATGCCTGTTAAACCCTCCCAGTTAGGGACCATCTGACCACATCAGCCTGATTGGAAGGTCTTAGAAGAAGCCCCTGAACTTTTGTATTTATAGTCATTAATCAAATAATTATTAAGTGCCTTCTAAGCAGTGGGCATATTAGAGTTCACTAGGTCTGTACCGTGACCATGTGGACTTCATTGTTGGTTAGAAAAGATGCACACCAAAAAGTATTCGGTTGCAACTATGGCAAATGCTATGAAGAAGAGGTGTGCAGTGTTAAGGAACCCACATAAAGAAGTGTATGACTTAGGATATGGGCCAATTGCTTGCAAAAGAGACTTTGTTTAAAGTGGTATGAATTTCAGAAACATAATTTTTTCTGTTCCATAGAGATCCAAAGTGGTTTGGTGCCTCTATTCTGCAGTGCCATCAAAAGCCCAGTCTCTTTTCTCCTGGTACCACTAGAGACTGCCCTTGTTGATATGATTCAAGATGATGTGCTAGTACATGGACGCCCAGCCAATGGGAGGGTGGAACGCGAGGGAAGGCAGTGGAGCAGAGAAGAGATGGGTGGGGTGTTGTGGGGAGTGGTCCTGGAAGATACCGTCAACCAGATAGACTATCCCAATAGCCTCAAATAAGGATCCAATGTGCATCTGCCTTCCCACCACCATCTACCCCAAACTACAGCCTCTGCACAACTGGGGACCACAAGCCCATGTGGCCTGGCGCCAAGCATTCTGAAATGACACCCAAGCCTCTCAAGTTGGCAAAATACTTGAGGCTGTGGTTCAGGAGAAGACATAGCAAAACACCTATTTTTTAAAAGCGGTATGGAAAGAGACACAGTCTCTTAACACAGAGAGATTATCTTAACAACTTTAAATTGACCCTTCAGACCTCTTACTTCTCAAAGACATCATGACAGGTTGTTCTGTAAGGCTGTTCTCCATGCCTTTCCTGGGTAACCTAATAAGTTGTTTTTTTTTTCTTTCTGTTTTCAGCATCACATTAATTCTTCATAAGTGGTCCTTATTATTCCCTACTTGTTCCGTCTCCAGTGCAATATTTTCTCACCAGCGGTGTGTAAACTAGGCTGGCTAAATGGCAAAGACGCCTCATTCATCATGTCTTTAATTTCCCCACCTTAGGAGAAAGCACTGCAGCTTCAGTGTAGGATGAAAGCAGATCACCTTAATAGTTCACCGGCTGCTTGAGCTGAGGCTCTGCAAGCCTCGCCTTCCTACCACGGAGCAGACCAGGGCAAGTGACTACCTTGAAACCACAGTGGTCACCACTGTAACCATGGTGGGTGTAGATTGATTAGGATAAAGGGATCAGCTTCTGTGACAGCAGCCCCCAAATCCCTGGTTCAACAAGATAGAGCAGATTTCTCTCCTGTTGGCGTATTTGAATTCTTTTAGCAGCTTCCACTCTGCAAAGGTGGCAGGTACCTAGACTCCTGCCGGCTTGTGGCTCCATCACCCCAAAATGTTGCTATAGTCAGTGCAATCCAAGATAGCTCATCACCACCATGATCTCCAGCCAGGGAGAGGGACAAAGGGGAAGCCAGGAGCCTGCTGTTTTCTTTTAAGTGCAGGACCCAGAAGCTCTTGACCCAGAAGCTCTGTGTCATGTCCCAGGACAGAACAGGCACACCAGCTGTGCCTAGCTGCAAGGGAAGCAAGGAAATGTCATCTTGTATCCTGGTTAACCACGTGCCATGCTCGAAGGGCACAGGGGAAGGATGGGACAGCTGATAGTCTCTACTCAAATTCAAGTACAAATCTGAAAATACTCAGAGAATGAATGTTGAAGGAAATCCAACATGAGTCCTCTGGAGCAGAGGAACATTTGGGAGTCAGACAGGAGGTCCAGAGCCTTGGCAGGCCCTGGAGGCCACTCTGGAAGGAGGTCATCTGGACAGAAAGGTGAGGACTCAACTGCAAAGGACAGAAGTGGGCTTTGAAAAGTTTTCAGTCACATGAGCAAGAACCAGGAGAGCACGGGAGGGCTGGTCAGCAGAAAGAGAGACTTTAATATTTAAGATGACCATTGCCACAAGCCAAGGACTCCTGTTTGCTCCCTGGAACGATAACGATAATGATGATACGATCATTGGATGTCCCCCATTGGCAGAGCTGCTGCTCTTTTCCTAGCACTGTGCCATGCGCTCTTGGGCAAGTCTGGGTCTGATGTGATTGAATTTGAGCATTGTACATTCCTGGAAGAATCACACTTCAGATCTCAGACTTCTCACGCATAAAATGGGTGAGAAGAAAATGGGTCATAAGATTGTTGTGGGGATGACAAGTGATGTAAAAATGTGAACAGCTTAGAACTGTGCTTGATGCTTAGCAAATGCTCAATAAATATTATCTCTTGTCTTAGTTCATTTGGGCTGCTCAAACAAAAATACCCTAGACTGGTTGGCTTAACCCATTTATGCCCGAGGTTGCAATTTTTTGAATTTTTGCAATCAGACCTTGGCGATGACCTTGAGCAATAGGATGTAAATAACTCCCACATGCTTAGCGTCCCAATAATGGAACACTAGGCATAAATGGCTACCTTTATTTCTCAAAGTTCCAGAGGCTGTGAAGCCCATGATCAAAGCAGCCGCAGACCTGTTGTCTGAGGAGGGCTGCTTCTGGGATTGCAGTAGGCTGCTGTCTCCTTGTGCCTCACATGGCAGAGAGAGTGCTCCGGGCTGTTTATCTTCTCATAAGGACGTTAGTCCTATCGTGGGGGCTCTCTGCTCAAGATCTCATCTAAACTTGCTCAGCTCTGAAAGGCCTCACCTCTCAATACAATTGCATTGGGGGTTAGGGTTTCAACATATGAATGTTAGGGAGGCACAGATATGCAAGCCACAACACCTTTATAATCATCATCATTTCTCACGGCCTTGCAAAGGAGTCATCGAGGAGAGGCTTCAGCCATCACAGCGTCATCTCCAGCAGTGCCCCACAAGCCAGCATGAAACTCAAGTACAAACTCTGCTGCCTGGCCTGGACAGCATCAAGGCCAGCACTGTCCAGCAGTGCTGTATGCCCACCCCGTGCTGCTTCTGTGCAGGAATTCCAGTGCGACCATGATGATTTCTGTGCAGGAGTTCCAGTGCGACCGTGATGATTGATTTCTGTGCAGGAGTGTCCAGTTGCGACCGTTGCAGATTTCTGTTGGCAGGAGTTCCAGTGGAGCCGCTTGATGATTTGCTGTCAGGAGTTCCAGGCTGCGACGATTGATGCATTTCTGTGCAGGAGTTCCGGTTCGAACCATGATGACTTCTGATTCTTACATCAACCCTGAGATGTGGGTGTAATGAGTCTCATATTCAAGAAAACAATGTAAGTGCAGTGACGGGGTTGAGAGATAACATCTGCCATTTAAAATCAGCTCTGCCACTTACATCTAGTGCAACTCAGGGAAGACACTTCTCTGGGCCATAACATCTGCCATTTGAAATTAGCTCTGCCACTTGCATCTCATACAACTCAGGGAAGACTCTTCTCAGGACCTCAGTTTCCTTATCTCTAGAAGGGAATTCGTGTTTCTCACCTCATGAGATTGCCCTCAAGAGCAAATGATTTGACAAGTGCCACATGCTTGGCCCAACACGAGAGCTGCTGATATTAGGAAAGCTGGGGATTCTTGTTTGTGGGAGGCAGCTTCTGACATGGTCTCCAGGGATCCTCTCTTCTTGGTAGTCATGCCTTTACACAATCCTGTCCTCTTCCATGGCCTAGACTGGCGATGCTCTTCACCGATGTTATGGGATATTGTTATGGAGAATGGTCTGAGAAAGATAATAATTATTATAACTAATTAACAAAAATGTTATGGGATATCTAACTAACCAACAGTGATATGCCACTCCCATGATTAGGTGGTAAAGCCTGGGGCTTATGTGTTGCTAGCCAACTCCATTGTCTTCTTGGCGTGTGTGCTGGCAGAGCCCGCCTGGCAGAGAACTGAAGGTGGTCTGTAGCCAACAGTCAATGAGGAACTGAAGCTGCCAGCCCAATAGCCCATGGTGAGTAGGATTCTCTCAACACCCACATGACCTTAGAAGCAGATCCTTCTCCAACGGAGCCTTCGTATCAGACCCCAGCCTCTCCTACCACCTGGATTTCAGCCTTGAGAGACCCTGAGGCAGAGGACAGAACTAAGCCTTTCAGGATTCTTAAGCCACAGAAACTTTGAGATGATAAATGTGTGTTGTTTTAAACCACACATTTTAGGGTAAACTCATTTTGCAGCAATACATAACTCATAGTATTCTTACAGATGACCTAGAATTGCTTGTATAAACTCTTGGTATTAAAAAATAGACAATAGGAAAATGTAAATATAAGATATAAAAAGTTCTTCATGTCTTTATGGAACTTTATAATCTGCAAAAAGCATCTCTAGGGATATCATTTCATTTGATCATCACAGTAAACCTTTGAGAGCTGGACAGGGTGGTGGGCATTCATGTCACAGGTGAAGAAACCAGTGTTTAAGTACATTAAAAGTAACTCATCCAAAACCACCTAGCAGATTAGAAGAAACCAATGATATTCTATCTCACCAATGCTGTATTCTTTCCAAGAAATTCACTGTCTATTTGGGAATTCTTTTTTCCAAAACTCAGCAAATATTCCATAATTTGACTCTTAAGAACTGCATGAAGGTCAGTAATATAATATAATCTACATAGGTTAAAAAAAAAAAAAAGAATTTGAGACAAAGTCTTGCTCTGTCACCCAGGCTGGAGTACAATGGCACAATCTTGGCTCACTGCAACCTCCACCACCTGGATTCAAGCAATTCTCCTGCCTCAGACTTCCGAGTAGCTGAGATTACAGGCGTGTGCCACCACGCCCAGAAAATTTTTCTATTTTTAGCAGAAACGGGGTTTTGCTATGATGGCCAGGCTGGTCCTGAACTCCTGCCCTCGAGTGATCCACCTGCCTCAGCTTCTCAAAGTGCTAGGATTACAGGCATGAGGCACCACGGCCAGCCAAAAAAAATAAAAAAGTTTTAACAATAACTGTCTCTGACCTTTCAGATTCCCTGCATTCTAGGCTTTCAGATTAAAGAATGCCACTAAAGAAGATAGCATGAGGATGAACATAGGTCTAATACAGAAAAAAAAATGATTGACATTTTGTGTGCATATTTCTGACAACCTATATTGTTTGGGGGAGGTTTTCCTAAAGAACCGATTGACCTTTTGGACCTGAGAGTGTTATTTCTTTGCTCGTTTTATTTAAATGTATTGGGTTGGTTCAACCATTATCTGAACATGTGAAACACTGTGTTTAGCCCTGTATTGACTGCAGCCATACCCTAGGGGGAAAGATCCTGGCTGCTGGTATTTGCTTTGTTTTTCCCAGTCCAGAGCATGTCAAACTGACATAAAAACGCCTGTGAAATTGCTTCTGAGTCTGAACGGAAGAGTGACGCTATCCTTACGTGAGATTGATCTCTCTGACTGAATCTTCCATCGGAGTAGTAATGGGTGAATAAATAGCCACCTTTCCAGCCACACCGCCACATCACGTAGTTAGTATTGTATGGTGCCTCAGAGCTTAGACTCAGAAAAGACTGCCAGGGTTCCGGTTCCAACGTTCCACTTAATCACTGAAATTTAACAAGTTACTAAACTCTATGTCTGGGTTTTCTCATCTTTAAAATAGTGATGGCATTAATAGCATCTACCACCTACAGTTATTTTGAAAATTAAATTAATGTGCTTGTAAAGGCTCCTGGGAAACACAAAGCATTATAATTGTGCGTAATGTTGTTACCATTGTGGTTATTGTGTTGCTTTTAAATGTTTCAAGCATCCTCACTTCTAGAAACTTGGGAACAAAATACCAAAGGGATGCATCATTTTGAAGAGCAAATTCAGCTTATTGACCCTTTAGAAAACATCCCAACCCAATTTCAAGTTTTCCAGGACCACTTACGGATAGCCAGTCTTCTAAGATCGCCATCCAAATCAGAACATCATAATGTCTCCTTCAAGGAGTGTTTCACACAGACCTATCTTTATCCAAAAAGGCTGTTTCAGTGCAAGAGAAAGAAGAGCCAACCCAAACTCAATTGAAGCAAAGAACCTAGCCAACTAGGAGGAAGCTTGAATTCCACACAAGGGGATTTAGTAGTTCAATGTATGTCACCCGATGACTGTAGTTAATAATACTGTGTTGTTCACTTTGAAAGTTGCTAAGAGAGATCGTAAGTGTCCACATAGCCATAGACACACACACACACACACACACACACACACACACACACACACACCCCACTGGTAACTATGGGAGGTGGTAGATGTGACTATGGTAATCATTTCACAGTGAGTATATGTATCCAGTCATCATGTTGTATGCCTTGAATTCATATAATTTGTCTTTGTCAATTATATCTCAGTAAAGCTGAGGAAAACAAATATGTCCCTAGAAAGTGGCCTCCTCCACTTTCAGGTGTTTTGATTTCTTTCTGCTTTCCTCCACTGGAGTCATTCTCATGCTTCAAGTGGCAGGATGATAAGCAGATCACCTCCACCCCGCTGACCTTTCCAAGCTCCAGTCCAGCAGGGCAGAAAGCACTGTTCCTGTGGCCATGCAGTTCTGAGGTCCAGTCTGCTGTGAAGGTTTTAGGCTACAATGCCTGTCCCTGAACAAGATCCAACACCTTGTGCATGTGCTGTGCCGATTCAATTTGCTAAGCCTGTGCCATGTGCTGTACCATGGGAGCCCCATCTCGGCCACATGGCCTGGAGATAGAGAAGAAAGGACCGCCTGAGTTACATGATGCAGGAGCCAATGTCCATGACACAGCCCTTCCTGGGGGGTGGGCCTCATGCAGAGACATTCAGCACTGGCCTCCTGCACTGTGCCTCGGTGTGCAGAATGGGTTTGTGATTTAGGGAGCAAATCATGCCAGCAGTACATTTACTAAACAGTGTGGTTGCTTCCTTTCTTTTCCAAAACACCTTTTAACAATGTTATCTTGCCATTAAAGAAGGGAGCAGTTCTCTCTTACTTACAGAACAAAGGCTTTTCATGGTGCCCCTTAATGATGAAGACCTTCAGGGGCAGCCAGAGGATATGAAACTGGAAAAAAAATCACAGACGTGCATGGCAGCAAGGATGCGTTCTCCTGGCTTCACTCCAACAGCTTTGTTATTTATGCTCACACCTTGTTCTACAAAGGATTTTAGACAGTTTACAATACTGCCTCCAATATAGGAAGCCAAAACAAATTACAAACAAATAATCATAGCAAATACTTACCCTGTACTTGCCGTGGACCAGGCATTATTCTGAGCACTTTATGCAGACTTACTTAATCTCCACATCCCTATGAGGTGGGTGTGGTTAGCAGCTCTGGTTTACAGATGCTGAAACTGAAACACAGAGCGTTTAAGAAATACTCCAAGGTGACACAGCTGGCAAGTGGCAGAATGGGGATTTCAGCTGGCTCAAAATCTATGTTCTTAACCTCTCCTGATACTGACAAGGAGAGAATGAAGGTGGGAAAGTGAGGTAAAGCCAGGCGTGAGGTGGACGCACAAAAGAGATGTTGTGAAACCCTGAGCCCCGTGTCTCTCAGCTTTCTGCTGACAAGATCCAGAGTGCCCATCTCTCAGAAACAATCTGCCCAGTGAAAACCACAGTCAATGTGAAGCCAGAAAAGGATTGTTACCTTTAGAAGGATTGTTCTTTATGCAATCTTTACTTCATTCATTTGAAAATACTTACTGAGATCCTTCTCTGCACTGGGCACTCACTCTTCTAGGACTGAGTGATAGAAGAGACTGAGACCCTGCTCTCTCGTGGCTTTCAATCTAGAGAGGAGAGAGCACAGGTAGCCATGTTACCTGCTGGTTGAGGCCACATTCCGTGAGGGATACTGAAGCAGGCGAGTGGGGGTGTGCTGAGTTGGAGCGATCAGCCCAGTTCTCTGAGGTGGTGACGTTTGACACTGGAATAGGAAGGGCGTGAGCACAGGCAGAGGGCACAGTGAGCTGAGTTTGGGACCGAATTGGGAGTCTCCACGGTGTCCAGCAGGGCTAGAGCAGGACACCTGAGGGGACAAGGTGGTGGTGAAGGTCAGAGAGGGGAGCAGCGGCCAGTTATGATTTTTTCAATCAGGACAAACATATCCGGGTCTGACAGGTCTTCCTCAGTCTCCTTCCTGTGGCAAAATTCAGGCCCAAGTGTATTTTTTACTCTGCCTTTCTTACAAAGACAGATGTCAAAAGCACTAATGAGCTCTTAAATGGTGAAGAAAAGTGCTTTCACCTACCACAGCACATATATATGTGTGTGTGTGTGTGTATATCTGTGTGTGTGTGTGTGTGTGTGTGTATGAGATTTTCTAACCACGGAGTGAAGAGTAGAGGAAGGGAGGGGATGGGGAAGAAAGAAAAAGAAAAGAAAGCACAATTTACATTTTCCATTTATACCATCAGCTTTTTATTAACCAGGTGACACGAAGACAGAGCTCACACTAGAGTGGCTTGTGGAGAGAGTAGTAAAATCTGACAGGTAATTTAGTAAATCAAGACAGTCAGCAAACATCTGTTGAAGACGATAATATTCAAGGGGTTTCATTGGTTCTGTGAAAACTTAGCCACACTAGGCTTGGATTAATTTTTCATTGTCTCCAGTTAAATGAGGATTGCTTACACAGCTGTCTCAGATAGAGCCCTGATCACATTCCATCTTTTGCCAAAATCATAAAATACTGAAAAAGAAGAAATTAAATAAAATTAAAAAACCAATCTCAGATATATTAAAGTCTCTTCTGGTCTCCGAGCCCTGGATTCTTCCTTTCTTCACCATATTTTCTCTGATCACTGTCGATGCTCTTTTACTGTCATGCTGTTCATGTGAGAAGTGAAAGGAGAGACGGAGAATAAACACTGGCCATATTAGGAAAAATATGAAAAAGCATATAACCCACCATGAATACAACTGGGTCTTAGAGTCCTTAGCACCAGAGAAGAATGGAAAAAGGCAAAAGAAAGAAAATGCAAGGACTGAAAAACATCTACACCTCCCCACCACACATACACACACACACACACACACACCACACACACCACACACACACACCACACACACACCACACACACACCACACACCACACACACCACACCACACACACACACACCACCCCCCCCACACACCCCCCCC